>NW_020175312.1:22802-29144 GCF_003031525.2 Neophocaena asiaeorientalis asiaeorientalis
CTGTGTCTTTATTCCCGTCTTACCCCTAGGTTCAACATGACCGTTTTTTTCCCTTAGATTCCATATATATGTGTTAGCATACGGTATTTGTCTTTCTCTTTCTGACTTACTTCACTCTGTATGACAGACTCTAGGTCCATCCACCTCACTGCCAATAACTCAATTTCGTTTCTTTTTATGGCTGAGTAATATACCATTGTATATATGTGTCACATCTTCTTTATCCATTCATCCGATGATGGACACTTAGGTTGTTTCCATCTCCGGGCTATTGTAAATAGAGCTGCGGTGAACATTGTGGTACATGACTCTTTTTGAATTATGGTTTTCTCAGGGTATATGCCCAGTAGTGGGATTGTTTTGAGTGGTGGAAGGAAGGCAACCCTAATGTGTGTTTGTGGGCTTTTTAAAGTTTGGAGCCAGTTTGAAAAATAACCCACATTGCACCATGCATGTGGCTTTCCTTGTCAACACCATCCTCCCGCTGACCCTAGAAGTTTCACTTCCCTTAACATACTTAACAGCCATGTGGGGATAAGGCGTAGCACTTGGGTTGTAAGGGCGATAGCCTCGTTAGCAATTTGGGGAACTCAGTCGCCATCTCAAAACATCAAAGCCGGGAGGAATGACACTGCTCGAAAATCTTGCACCTCAACTTTATTTTATATGGTTTTTTCCTCTTGCTTTAAGAGGGCCTTTAAAGTGAAGTATCAGAGGCAATGTATTTGTATATTTCTCTTAGTCAACTAAAAAGGTGGAGAAAACATTTTGTGTTTGTGGATGGTATTTGTATAAGACTCAAAGGCAAATTTTATCTGTGTGACTGATTGATAAACTGCTAATGCTCTTCAATCCCATTTTACAAAATGGATTTTACAAAATGATTCCACTGATGTTGAAGGAGGCGGGAGAAAGAGGGCAAATCTGAAGTCTATAATATCCTCAGAGAGCGTCTTTTTGGAAGACAGGGGAAGGGATATTTTTTTAAAGTGTGAAGCAATACGGTGACAGGAGGTTTGGTACTGATACACATTTTGAATAAGCCTTTTATTAATAAAGGTTAAATGAGATTTGGAGGTTATATTGACAGTACTTATGAGCAAGACCGTTTGGTTACCTTTAACCTTCCTTTAAGAGACATTTACAGAATTAATTTGTTAATTATAAAAAGTCCCTCTTACTTTCTAATTGTTTCTTCTTCTTTTATTCTGAGTGATTATGTGTTCCTGAATATTTTAAAGCAAGGTTGCATATAAAAAGTTTTTTCTCACGTCACTAATTCAGATTGGTCCATTTGTATTATTAATCAATGGAGAACTTACCCATTCTGTTATATACAGAATTTTTCTAAATTAGGATGAATTTATTTTTAGGAAGATAAATACCTAGGATTTAATTTTGACTTTCTGCAGGACTTTGCATTACACTGTTGCTAGACATGAATGAGTGACCTTTATGATGATAAAATAGAATGAAATATCCAAAACTGATTTTTCTCTTATAAAAAGGCAATAGAGTTACTACATTGTAGGAGAATTTACAGAAGAATTGACATCATTCATGGCTATCTGAGGAAAACAATTAAGGTATAGTTAAGAAAAGAGTTATCATATGACCTGGGAATTCCACTCCTGGATGTCTTCCTAAGAGAAATAAAAGCCTGTGTCCGTACAGAAACACATATATGAATGTTCATAGCAGCATTATTTATAATAGCCAAAAAGAGGAAAGAATCCAAATGTCCATCAACTGATGAATGAATAAGCGAATGTGATACATGCTTATAATAGAATATTATTCAGCCACAAAAAGGAATGATAAATGCTACAACATGGATGAAACTTGAAAACATTATGCTAAGCATAGAATCCAGACACAAAAGCCCCATACTGTGTGATTGCATTTATATGAAATACCTAGAATAGGCAAATCCATAGAGAAAGAAAGCAAATCCATGGTTGCCAGGGACTGGGGGAGATTGGAGTGGGGAGTAAGTGTTATTGGGTATGGGTTTCTTTTGGGGGTGATGAAAATATTCTAAAATTGATTGTGGTGATGGTTGCACAAGTCTACAAATATACTAAAGCCCATTAGATCGCACACTTTGGTGAATCTTATGGTATGTGAATTATCTCAATTTTTAATTTTTATTTATTTATTTATTTATTTATTTATTTTGCGGTACGCGGGCCTCTCAGTGTTGTGGCCTCTCCCGTTGTGGAGCAGAGGCTCCGGACGCGCAGGCGCAGCGGCCACGGCTCACGGGCCCAGCCGCTCCGCGGCATGTGGGGTCCTCCCGGACCGGGGCACGAACCCGTGTCCCCTGCATCGGCAGGCGGACTCTCAACCACTGCGCCACCAGGGAAGCCCTAACTCAATTTTTTAAAAAGTCATAGTAAAGACCCAAGTTTGAGAAAAAGCAGACCTGGTTGGTATTTCTAGCTCCTCTGTCCACATAGCAGGTATTTATTAAGAAAATCACTGTGTCCCTAGGTCACTGCTGGTCATGACTTGTAGGATGCCCAGTGTAATCCCTGGGCTTTAAGTGACTTCTTAGCACACTGGAGAGATGCTGTGTGTCATTCAGGCAGTCCTATGCAGCTAGCCAGAGAGACCCCATATCTGAAAATGCTACAACTTTGGGGGAAGAAAGGAGAAAAAATACTACAGCTATTTGAATGCAATGGATAGAATTAGAAGTCTGATCAACTAACCAAAAGACACATCAGATTTGGAAACCATAAAGACATGAGCCAAATCATGAGAGTGTAGGGTGCAGATTTCTTTAACTCTATCCCTCATCTAACTTGAAAAGAGAATTTCCCACCGACTGAATGGGAGAAAAGCCAGGAATCCTGTGAATCAGAGCCCCTTGGATTTCATCCATCCCCAGTGCTCTGGGAGTGATTACGTCCAATGATGAACTAATGTCTGTAAAGAATGATGCATTGTGTATGTGTCTGTTATTTTGATATTAATTATAAAAGGTTACTAAAAGAAAATGACTTCCCAATTCAGTGCAGTTTGGGGGTGGGTCATAAGCACACCACCACTGCAGTTAAAATCCACAGTGAAATACTCAGAGACGGCGGGAGGGAAAGTGGTGGCGTTCTCAGTTGAACTATCATCTACTGGCAGGTAATATGGCTGTGATGAAATTCCCCAGCAAAAAAAGGTGAAAACAAATCCATTAGAGGCACAGTCTCAGTACTAAGTGCATTACCAACATAGCAACGAAGATGCACTGCGGATAGTTGAAGATATACTCCCTCTAGCAAATATGCCCTGCAATAATGTTTTAAACTTGTTTAACGCTGTAGCACCATTTTCCTCATTTCTGGGTCAAGGCAACGTGAATATTTTATGTTATTTAATTATGTGATAAATTCTCAATTTGTTTTGGTATAATTTAACTATATAGTGATTAGATGGATGTAAATCTTCTGGAAAGTTTTATTAGATATCAAAATGTGCACATATTAAAATATATATGCTATATATCTTAGAATATTATATCAAATAATTATAGTAAATCATTACAGTATTGAAGCACAGTCTAACAAAATTCATTAATGTCCCACCAGACATAGAAAAGTATAACAATGTTTTTCAAAAGACAAAAAAAATCAGCAGTGATGAAAGTATTTAAGAAAAAAACCCCATATTGACACTATGTTATTTTGCCACAAAACAGCCAAAACCATTTTTATCATTCTGACGTCAAAATACTTCCAATCAGGTTAGAGTCATGTACCCTAGTGAGAGCAGTCAAGCAAACAGCTGCTTTGCCAAACTGGAGTTTCCACTGTTAGCTAATTATTCCTCATTCTTTAACCTGAATCCCTTGGAGAAAAAGTGGAAAGTTAACCAAGTAGCAAGTGGTTGGTGAGCACCTGCCATGTACCTAGTACCTAAAGTGTTGTAGGGAACGTGGAAGAACATAAGGGATCATTCCATTCTTCAGAGGGCATGGATTAGCCCACAGGGTGCTGGCAAAACTACCTTCCACTCAGTTGTCTCCAGCAAAGGACCAGCCTTAAACAAAATTCTGAAGTTTACTCAGGCCTTTATTAATTACCATGAAGCCATTTATCATGGAGACTACGCCACCCTGCTACACACCTCAGCCACCCAAAGCCATCAATAAACTTCTCTCTCATTTCTAAGCCTCCCCTTATCCCTTAATGAACCCCTGCTTCTTCTTCATATATTTCACTGAAACGATGTAGGAGAATTGAATCACAGTGGTGGGACCTCAAAGGTCCTGTATTTGGCCTCTCACCCAAAGCAGGTGTCCTTTTTCTCCGTATTGGGAATGGATGACCGAATGGTTATCTGCATGAACCTCTGAGTGTTATTGAGTCCTCTTCCCCCTAAGTCACTTATCCGTGGGTAAATGTTTTCTTTAGAAAGAGTCTCCTTGGGAAAGGCCCAGGCCTACTCCCTGGAATTCCCATTCAGTCATTTCAAATCTGCTCTGTTGAAAGATAGGCCAGATCTACTACCGAATCCACCTGGTGGCCGCTCAGATATTTTACGTCAGCATTTCTCATACCCCACAGTCTCTGCCACTCCAGACTAAACAGCCTCGATTCCTCTTGTGGACTTCAAAGGTTTATTAAATGATGATATATCCAGAACCTTCCCTTCCCCATCCACACTGCCCCCTTCAGGGCTTGCTGGATGGGTCAATATCTTTCAAAGGTGTGGCCTCCAGAACAGAGTTTGATACTCCAGGGGTGCTTTGACCTGGGTAGAGTCCCCTGCATTATCATTTTTATCAAGTTGGATTCTAAAGTTCTCTTCATGCTGCCCAAGTTTCCATTACCTCGTTTAGCACTTTTGTCAGACTTCATTTGAGCTTAGTGGACTGTCTTAGAGCTCTACCTCTTCCTCAAATTGCTTCTCTATCTCACATTAATTTTGTTACAATTTAAAAGCAAACCTCTCTAATTTTTTGAATCTTTTGATTTTAGTCTCATTCTAAACTTTTGATCTAATTAAATTATTATATGTAAGTTTAAACTATATTTTAAAACTCTAATTCTCTCTTCTATTGTCTGCTCTTCCTAGCTTAGTGTCACCTACAAATTTGATAAGCATGACTTATACCTTTATGTAAGTTTATGATGAAGATGTTGAGACAGGTGGGACCAAGTGCCTGCCATTGTAGCTTTGCCCTCTTTGTTAATTAGTACCTGATAGTCATAGTTCTTAAGTCTATGTGAATGTATAACCATTTCTGCTACATTTTATATCTGGTAAGTTTCCAGAAAAATTTGTCCATTACTTCACTGAAATTGGTCATTTACCTAAACCTTTTGGGGTCAGGCTCCATGGTAATGGGAGGAAAGTGTGTTGATGGTCTGTGGGGCAAACATACTGAGGCTGATACACTATTGGGGCATCCCTCTATATAAAAGGACTATATATTACTGTGTTTACCTTTGAGTTTACTGTACCATAGAGCACATTCCTTTCCTAACTAAAATTCTGTAATTAGTAGTCATCATTTCACAAGAAACGATGATGACGGTGGTGGTGGTGGAGGTCCTGATGATAGCGATGGTGGTGGTGGTTATAATGATAGTGATGATGATGGTGATGGTGATGGTGATGGTGATGGTAATGGTAATGGTGGAGGTAGTGGTGGCTCTTTCTAGATGCCAGGCTCTATCTTAAACGCTTTACAGTTATTGTCTTATTTAGTCATCACGACAATCCTGTGGGCTAGGTGTTGTAAACGGACCCTAACCAGTATGGACATTCACCACTATTAGATTCTCTTTGGTAGATAACGGAAACCACTAAAGAAGTGTGAGATGGTAAAGGTTACCTACTGCTCCAGCATTATCACTATCAGCTTTTATGAAAGACCAAATTCTTCCATATATATAACCATGTATTAGCCAGTTGGCACCACAGATACAACCTGTTTTGTTACCTTGACAACAATAATAAAAATGGTAGGTGCTCTGTCCTTTCAGGTATTCTGAGCATCTCTTTGCATGAGAAGTTTACCTGATGCAGCCACAAAAGATGATTGTCTCATTAGAAATCCTAGGCCCTTCATTGGAGAGGGTGCGCCACTTTATGGGCACACCCTCCTCGATGATGAGGTCAAGGACGGTGACCAGAAAGTGCTGAAAGGAAGTGGAACAATTGGGGAAGAGGGGATGGAAATGTGGGGTGAGGGGGCCGCTTGCCACATATTCAAACTCATCCTACACTGGGTATGATCAACTATCAAGAAATAGGTGTGGCCCTTGGGACAGCTTAGCCCAGGCTGACGCATCTGCCATCCTTTCTTTTCTTTTTTTTTTTTTTTTTTTTTTTTTATTT
>NW_020175313.1:0-235 GCF_003031525.2 Neophocaena asiaeorientalis asiaeorientalis
CGTGTGGATGAAAGGCTCCTGGTGCTCCAGCCAGGAGTCAGTGTC
Source organism: Neophocaena asiaeorientalis asiaeorientalis (assembly GCF_003031525.2). NCBI lineage: Eukaryota > Metazoa > Chordata > Mammalia > Artiodactyla > Phocoenidae > Neophocaena > Neophocaena asiaeorientalis. The sequence continues at coordinate 46 of NW_020175313.1, forward strand.
GTGCCTCTGAGGTGGGAGAACCAACTTCAGGACACTGGTCAACAAGACACCTCCCAGCTCCACATAATATCAAACAGCAAAAATCTCGCAGAGATCTCCATCTCAACGCCAGCACCCAGCTTCACTCAATGACCAGCAAGCTACAGTGATAGACACCCTATGCCAAACAACTAGCAAAACAGGAACACAA
>NW_020175313.1:555-880 GCF_003031525.2 Neophocaena asiaeorientalis asiaeorientalis
CAGCCTACCTGAAAAAGAATTCAGAATAATGATAGTAAAGATGATCCAAAATCTTAGAAATAGAATAGACAAAATGCAAGAAACATTTAACAAGTACCTGGAAGAACTAAAGATGAAACAAACAATGATGAACAACACAATAAATTAAATTAAAAGTACTCTAGATGGTATCATTAGCAGAATAACTGACACAGAAGACTGGATAAGTGACCTGGTAGATAAAATAGTGGAAATAACTACTGCAGAGCAGAATAAAGAAAAAAGAATGAAAAGAACTGAGGACAGTCTCAGAGACCTCTGGGACAACATTAAATGCACCAACATT
>NW_020175313.1:1236-1454 GCF_003031525.2 Neophocaena asiaeorientalis asiaeorientalis
AAAGATTACTCTACCCAGCAAGGATCTTATTCAGATTTGATGGAGAAATTAAAACCTTTACAGACAAGCAAAAGCTGAGAGATTTCAGCACCACCAAACTAGCTTTACAACAAATCCTAAAGGAACTTCTCTAGGCAAGAAACACAAGAGAAGGAAAAGACCGATACTAATGAACTGAAAACAATTTACAAAATGGGAATAGGAACATACATATCGAT
>NW_020175314.1:0-92 GCF_003031525.2 Neophocaena asiaeorientalis asiaeorientalis
CCATCTGGTCCTGGGCTTTTGTTTTTTTCTGTTTTTTTTTTGTTGTTGTTGCAGTACGCGGGCCTCTCTCACTGCTGTGGCCTCTCCCGTTG
>NW_020175314.1:329-854 GCF_003031525.2 Neophocaena asiaeorientalis asiaeorientalis
GCAGGTTGTGCATTTCTAAGAATTTGTCCATTTCTTCCAGGTTGTTCATTTTATTGGCATAAAGTTGCTTGTAGTAGTCTCTCATGATCTGTTGTATTTCTGCAGTGACAGTTGTTACTTCTCCTTTTTCATTTCAGTTCATTCAGTTTTATTGATCTTTGCTATCATTTCATTCATTTCTTTTTCCCTTTATTTCTGATCTTATCTTTATGATTTCCTTCCTTCTGATAACTTTGGGGTATTTTTGTTCTTCTTTCTCTAATTGCTTTAGGTGCAAAGTTAGGTTGTTTATTCGAGATGTTTCCTGTTTCTTAAGGTAGGATTGTATTGCTATAAACTTCCCTCTTAGAACTGCTTTTGCTGCATCCCATAGGTTTTGGGTCGTCGTGTCTCTATTGTCATTTGTTTCCAGGTATTTTTTAATTTCCTCTTTGATTTCTTCAGTGATCACTTCGTTATTAAGTAGTGTATTATATAGGCTCCGTGTGTTTGTATTTTTTACAAATCTTTTCCTGTAATTGATAT
>NW_020175315.1:0-2145 GCF_003031525.2 Neophocaena asiaeorientalis asiaeorientalis
CTAAGTGTCCATGCATAGATGAATGGATAAAGAAGATGTGGTAATGGAATATTAGCCATAAAAAGAATGAATTCTTGCCATTTTTAACAATATGGGTGGGTCTAGAGGGTATTATGCTAAGTTAAATAAGACAGAGAAAGACAAATAATGTATGATTTTACTTACATCTGGAATCTGAAAAACAAAACAAACGAACAAACGTAATAAAATAGAAACAGACTCATAGATACAGAGAACAAACTGGTGGTTGCCAGAGAGGATGAGGGGGTGGAGGGATGAGCAAAATAGGTGAGGGAAATTAAGAAGTACAAACTTCCAGTTATTAAATAAATAAGTCAGGGGATATAATGTACAACATAGGGAATATAGTCAGTAATATTTTAATAATTTTGTATGGTGACAAATGGTAACTAGACTTATCATGGTGATCATTTTGTAGTGTATAAATATGGAATCACTGTGTTGCACTATGTTGCACACCCAAAACTAATAAACTAACATAAGTCAATTATACTTCAATTTAAAAAAATTGATGGGGAATAACTCCAAGTTAAGGCAAGTAGAAAAGGAACAGAAGGAGGGGACTTCATGGTGTTTCTTCGGTTTCTGTACAATTTTATTTTTAAAAAGAAGTCCCCAAGAAAAACTTTCAGCAAACTAGAATAGACAGGAACTTCCTCAACTTGATAAAGAACATCTACAAGAAACTTACAGATAACATCACACTTAATGGTGAGAAATTAGTCCCCTGACTATTCCTACTCAGCATCATACTGGAATCCTAGATAATTCAGTAAGATAAGAAAAGAAATGTGCAAAAACTGAGAACAGAAATAAGAAACTACCTTTGTTCACAGATAACATGAGTGTTTATATAAAATATCTCAGTGAACCAACAAAGAAACTCCTGGAACTAAAAAGCAATTATAATAATGTTGGAGGATACAATGTTAACATAACAAAAGTCAACTGTGTACACCGGTAATGGACAATTGGAATTTGAAATTAAAAGCACAATGCTAAAAGAATAAAATATCTAGGAATAAACCTAGCTAAGGAGACAAAAGACCTGTATGCCGAAAATTATAAGACACTGATGAAAGAAATTAAAGATGATACAAATAGATGGAGAGATATACCATGTTCTTGGGTGGGAAGAATCAACATTGTGAAAATGACTCTACTACCCAAAGCAATCTACAGATTCAATGCAATCCCTATCAAACTACCACTGGCATTTTTCACAGAACTAGAACAAAAAATTTCGCAATTTGTATGGAAACACAAAAGACCCCGAATAGCCAAAGCAATCTTGAGAACGAAAAAAGGAGCTGGAGGAATCAGGCTCCCTGACTTCAGACTATACTACAAAGTTACAGTAATCAAGACAGTATGGTACTGGCACAAAAACAGAAAGATAGATCAATGGAACAGGATAGAAAGCCCAGAGATAAACCCACGCACATATGGACACCTTATCTTTGATAAAGGTGGCAGGAATGTACAGTGGAGAAAGGACAGCCTCTTCAATAAATGGTGCTGGGAAAACTGGACAGGTACATGTAAAAGTATGAGATTAGATCACTCCCTAGCACCATACACAAAAATAAGCTCAAAATGGATTAAAGACCTAAATGTAAGGCCAGAAACTATCAAACTCTTAGAAGAAAACATAGGAAGAACACTCTATGACATAAATCACAGCAAGATCCTTTCTGACCCACCTCCTAGAGTAATGGAAATAAAAACAAAAATAAACAAATGGGACCTAATGAAACTTCAAAGCTTTTGCACAGCAAAGGAAACCATAATCAAGACCAAAAGACAACCCTCAGAATGGGAGAAAACATTTGCAAATGAAGCAACTGACAAAGGATTAATCTCCAAAATTTACAAGCAGCTCATGCAGCTCAATAACAAAAAAACAAACAACCCCATCCAAAAATGGGCAGAAGACCTAAATAGACATTTCTCCAAAGAAGATATACAGAATGCCAACAAACACATGAAAGAATGCTCAACATCATTAATCATTAGAGAAATGCAAATCAAAACTACAATGAGATATCATCTCACACCAGTCAGAATGGCCATCATCAAAAAATCTAGAAACAATAAATGCTGGAGAGGGTGTGGAGAAAAGGG
>NW_020175315.1:36780-37131 GCF_003031525.2 Neophocaena asiaeorientalis asiaeorientalis
CCCAACACAGCCATAAATAAATAAATCTATCTACACTTATAGTGGTGATCATTTTGAAATGTGTAGACATATTGAATCACTATATTGTGTAACAGGAAGTAACACAGTGTTGTAGGTCAATTATAATAAAATACAAACTCACAGAAAAAGAGATCAGATTTGCGGTTACCAGAGGCTGGGGGAGGGGGAGGGGGAGCTGGATGAAGGCAGAGAAAAGGTACAAATTTCCAGTTATAAGGTAAATAAATACTAGGGATGTAATGTAAAACATGATAAATATAATTAACACTGCTGTATATTATATATGATAGTTAAGAGAGCAAATCCTAAGAGTTCTCATTACAAGGAAAA
>NW_020175316.1:0-207 GCF_003031525.2 Neophocaena asiaeorientalis asiaeorientalis
ATCAAACTACCACTGGCATTTTTCACAGAATTAGAACAAAAGTTTCACAATTTGTATGGAAATACAAAAGACCCCGAAAAGCCAAAGCAATCTTGAGAAAGAAAAACGAAACTGAAGGAATCAGGCTCCCTGACTTCAGACTATACTACAAAGCCACAGTAATCAAAACAGTATGGTACTGGCACAAAAACAGAAATATAGATCAAT
>NW_020175316.1:874-2733 GCF_003031525.2 Neophocaena asiaeorientalis asiaeorientalis
AAACAATAAATGCTGGAGAGGGTGTGGAGAAAAGGGAACACTCTTGCACTGCTGGTGGGAATGTCAATTGGTTCAGCCACTATGGAGAACAGTACGGAGGTTCCTTAAAAAACTAAAAAAGAACTACCATATGACCCAGCATTCCCACTACTGGGCATGTACCCTGAGAAAACCATAATTCAGAAGGAGTCATGTACCACAATGCTCATTGCAGTTCTAGTTACAATAGCCAGGACATGGAAGCAACCTAAGTGTCCACTGACAGATGAATGGTTAAAGAAGATGTGGCACATATATACAATGGAATATTACTCAGCCATAAAAAGAAACGAAATTGAGTTATTTGCAGTGAGGTGGATGGACCTAGAGCCTGTCATACAGAGTGAAGTAAGTCAGAAAGAGAAAAACAAATACCGTATGCTAACACATATATATGGAATCTAAAAAAAAAAAAAAAAGAGAAAAAATGGTTCTGATGAGCCTAGGGGCAGGACAGGAATAAAGTTGTAGCCATAGAGAATGGACTTGAGGACATGGGGAGGGAGAAGGGGAAGCTGGGATGAAGTGAGAGAGTAGCACTGACATATATACACTAGCAAATGTAAAATAGATAGCTAGTGGGAAGCAGCTACATCGCACAGGGAGATCAGCTCAGTGCTGTGTGTCCACCTAGATGGGTGGGATAGGGAGGGTGAGAGGGAGACTTCGTTATATGGCAGAAACTAACACAACATTGTAAAGCAATTATACTCCAATAAAGATGTTAAAAAAAAAAAGAAAGAAGATGTGGTACATATATACAATGGACTACTACTCAGCCATAAAAAAGAATGAAATGATGCCATTTGCAGTGACATGGATGGAAGTCGGACAGAGAAAGACAAATATATATCGCTTATATGTGAAATCTAAAAAAATGGTGTAAATGAACTTATTTACAAAACATAAATAGAGTTACAGATGTAGAAAACAAACTTATGGTCATCAAGGGGGAAAGGGGGGGGTAAACTGGGAGACTGGATTGACATAAACACACTAGTATATATAAAATAGATAACTAATAAGGACCTACTGTATAGCACAGGGAACTCTACTCAGTACTCTGTAATGACCTATATGGGAAAAGAACGTAAAAAAGATAGAATATATGTGTGTGTAAAACTGATTCATTTTGTTGTGTAGCAGAAACTAACAAAACATTGTAAATCAACTATACTCCAATAAAAATTAATTTAAAAAAATCTAGAGGGCACATGGCTCTGGGTCCAGGAGGGCAGCCCCCCAGAGCTGGCCAAGAGACCACCTCCAGCGACAAAGCGCCCCCTGCAGAACTCGCCACTGGAAACCAAGACAAGGCCTGGCCTGGATCACTCACAAACAGTATGAGGCCTTCCCCAAGGAGTGAATTCTATCCAGTCCACCATTTATTTGTTTGGAGTACTTGCTATTCCCTTTTTTTTTCTGGCAGACAGGGAGCTTGCAGAGAGGACAGCAGAACTGCACTTAGAGCTGACAGTAGTCTGGAAACTTGACCACATCCCCCAGGGTGGCAGAGGGGGTCTCCTGTGCCTTGAAACACAGCCCAGGGAAAAAGCAGTGGTCTTGAATTGGAACCAAGATGGCAGAGTAGAAGGACGTGCTCTCACTCCCTCTTGCGAGAACACCAGAATCACAACTAGCTGCTGGACAATCGTCGAATGGAAGACACTGGGACTCACCAAAAAAGGTACCCCACATCCAAAGGCAAAGGAGAAGCCACAATGACACGGTAAGAGGGGCACAATCAGAGTAACATCAGATCCCATCACTGCTGGGTGCGTGACTCACAGACTGGAGAACACTTAGACCACAGAAGTCCA
>NW_020175317.1:0-8701 GCF_003031525.2 Neophocaena asiaeorientalis asiaeorientalis
AAAGAAAGAAAGAAAAAGAAAATATAGTTATTAAAATTTCATAAAATTAAAAGGAAAAAAAAAGAACAGCCCAACCAATAAACAAATCCACCAGTGATAAAAAGTGCTAAAAACTATACTAATATAAACCTAAAAATCAGAAGCTACTAAGTCGCATACAGCAAATCCCACATCTGTGGTTGCCCCCAAAGTCCACTGCCTCAGTTTTCAGATGGTTCGTTGTCTATTCAGGTATTCCACAGATGCAGGTACATCAAGTTGATTGTGGGGATTTAATCCACTGCTCCTCAGGCTGCACAGAGAAATTTCCCTTTCTCTTCTTTTCTCACACGGCTCCTGGGGTTCAGCTTTGGTTTTGGCCCCGCCTCTGCATGTAGGTCACCCTCGGGCGTCTGTTCTTCGCCCAGACAAGAAGGGGTTGAAGGAGAGGCCTATTAGCGGGCTCTGGTTCACTCAGGTTGGTGGGCAGGAGGGGCATGGAGTGCGGGGCGAGCCTGCGGTGGCAGAGGCCGGCGTGACATTGCAACAGCCTGAGCGCACCGTGCGTTCTCCCGGGGAAGTTGTCCCTGGATCCCGGGACCTTGGCAGTGGTGGGCTGCACAGGCTACCAGGAGGGGAAGTGGGGATAGTGACCTGTGCTCGCACGCAGGCTTCTTGGTGGCGGCAGCAGCAGCCTTAGCGACTCATGCCCGTCTCTGGGGTCCGCACTGTTAGCCGCGGCTCGCGCCCGTCTCTGGAGCTCCTTTAAGCAGCGCTTTTAATCCCCTCTCCTCACGCACCAGGAAACAAAGAGGGAAGAAAAAGTCTCTTGCCTCTTCGGCAGGTCCAGACTTTTCCCCGGACTCCCTCCCAGCTAGCTGTGGTGCACTAACCACTTCAGGCTATGTTCACGCCGCCAACCCCAGTCCTCTCCCTGCGATCTGACCAAAGCCCGATCCTCAGCTCCCAGCTGAAAATTTTTTCACCTCTGAATCACCACCACCTAAGTGGGGCAGTTGTGCAGCCAGAGGTTTTGAGGAAGAAAAAGACTAAAATATCCCTTATGGCTATGTTGTTTGAGTTGTATTTTTCTTGTTGAAAATTATCAAATAAGCAGTTACATACCCAGGATTGAATTCAGATCTCATTTCTCCCTTCCCCTCAAGAAGGACACATTCATGAGAGCTGACGTAGCAGGATGTAATACAGCGCATCTCAGGTGAGCTGGTGTTGGGGCACTAAAACCAGGAGTAGTTGCCCAAAGAGCCTTAGATCATTGTAAAAGTTATCATGGTCCTGGGCTGGGGTAACCTCCCACAGTTACAGAGGACTGCTTCTGAGCAGTGTGAAACAGGTCTGTGGAGAGTGACAGAGCACATTCAAGGTCTTCCTGGGACCCAGAATAATTGACCCATCTCAGCAACAGACTCCTAACTCTTCCTCACTACCTTACATACTTGTTCAATATCTAAATTAGGTTATTGTGTCCCCAATCAATCTTCAACTGACTAATCTATATTTAGAAGTTGAGGCCAATTGGATCTCCATAGTCCTCTGAAACATTTTAACCACCAATATGAAGTTTCTGTGCCCTTCAGACTCTGGAACATAGCTGTTATGGGTTGAATTATGTCCACAAAAAAATATATGTGAACTCTTAATCTCTGGTATCTAAATGTGACCATATTTGAAAATACAGCCTGTGCAGATGTAATCAGGTTTAGGTGAGATAATACCGGATCAGGGGCCCTAATCTAGTGATTGGTATCTTTATAAGAAGGCCATGCAGACAGACACAGAAATTCATACAGGGACAACGCCATGTGATGACAGAGGCAGAGACTGCCATACTATATTTATAAACCAAGGAACTTCAAGAATTGCTGAAACCACCAGAAACTAGGAAAAGGCAAAGAAAAATACTTCCGCAGAAGATTCAAAGAAAACACTGCCTTGATTTCAGACTCCCAGCCTCTAGAACAGTGAGAGAAGAAATTCTGTTGTTTTAAGCCACTCAGTTTGTAGTAGTAAGTTACAGGGGCCCTACAAAACTAATACTGGTTTTGGTACAGATAGTGCAATAGTAGGGTGCTGCTGTAACAAATAACTACAATTGTAGAACTGGATGTGGTACTGAGTAATGGGCAAAGGCTGGAAGAGTTCCCAGGTGCATAATAAAGGAAGCCTAGATTGCCTTGAAGAGACTAGACATAAAAATACTAAAGGTAACTTGGGTGAGTGCTCAGGTGGAATTAAGGAACACAGTAAAGAAAGATCCTATCATTTTAGAGAATACATTATAAACAGACTGTTGGTAGAAATGTTCACATTTCTACCAAAGAAGGTGCTTTAGATAATCTTAAGACAAAATGGTGAATATGCTATTGGACCCTGGATAAAATATAATACTTATTATACAGAGGCAGAAAACATGGCTTAATTATGTTATGCTGTGTGGAAATTAGCATTTCTTAAGTGATGAATCTGGATTTTTTTCTTCAACATCTTTATTGGAGTATAATTGCTCTCTTTCTTGGAGTATAACTGCTCTACAATTGTGTTAGCTCCTGCTGTATAACAAACCAAATCAGCCAGAAGTATACACATATCCCCATAACCCCTCCTTCTTCTGTCTTCCTCCCACCCTCCCTATCCCACCCCTAAAGGGGTCACAGAGAACTGAGGTGATCTCCCTGTGCTATGCAGCCGTTTCCCACCAGCCATCCATTTTACATTTGGTAGTGTATATATATCGATACCACTCTCTCGCTGTGTCCCAGCTTACACTTCCCCTTCCCCGTGTCCTCAAGTCTATTCTCTACATCTGCATCTTTATTCCTGTCCCTTTTTTTTTAAGATTCCATATATTTGTGTTAGCATATGGGATTTGCTTTTCTCTTTCTGACATACCTCACTATCCACCTCACTACAAATAATTCAAATTCGTTTCTTTTCATGACTGAGTAATATTCCATTGCATATATGTGCCACATCTTCTTTATCCATTCATCTGTCAGTGGACACTTAGGTTGCTTCCATGTTCTGGCTATTGTAAATAGTGCTGCAATGAACATTGTGGTACATGACGCTTTTTGAATTATTGTTTTCTCAGAGTGTATGATCAGTAGTGGGATTGCTGGGTCATACGGTAGTTCTATTTTTAGTTTTTTAAGGAACCTCCATACTGTGCTCCATAGAGGCTGTATCAATTTACATTCCCACCAGTGCAAGAGGGTTCCCTTTTCTCCATACCCTTTCCAGCATATATTGTGCACAGACTTTTTGATGATGGCCATTCTGACCGGTGTGAAGTGATACTGCATTGTAATTCTAATTTGCCTTTCTCTAATGATTAGTGATGTTGAGCATCCTTTCAGGTGTCTGTTGGTAATCTATATCTTCTTTGGAGAAATGTCTATTTAGGTCTTCCGCCCATTTTTGGATAAGGTTGTTTTTTCATATTGAGCTGCATGAACTGCTTGTATATTTTGGAGATTAATCCTTTGCAGCTGTTTCATTTGCAAATATTTTCTCCCATTCTGAGGGATGTTTTGCCATCTTGTTTATGTTTACCTTTCCTGTGCAGAAGGTTTTAAATTTCATTAAGTGCCATTTTTTTGTTTTTATTTCCCTTTCTCTAGGAGGAGAGTCAAAAGGATCTTGTTGTGATTTAACTCATAGAGTGTTCTGCCTATGTTTTCCTCTAAGAGTTTTATAGTATCTGGCCAAATATTTAGATCATTAATCCATTTTGAGCTTTCTTTTTAGTATGGTGTTAGGAAGTGTTCTAATTTCATTCTTTTACATGTAGCTGTCCATTTTTCCCAGCACCACTTGATGAAGAGGTTATCTTTTCTCCATTGTATATTCTTGCCTCCTCTATCAAAAATTAGGTGACCATATGACCATATAGATCCATTGATCTATATTTCTGTTTCTGTGCCAGTACCATACTGTCTTGATTACAGTAGTTTTATAGTATAGTCTGAAGTCAGGGAACCTGATTCCTCAAGTTTCGTTTTTCTTTCTCAAGATTGCTTTGACTATTCAGGGCCTTTTGTGCTTCCATACAAATTGTGAAATTATTTGTTCTAATTCTGTCCAAAATGCCATCAATAGTTTGCTAGGGATTGCACTGAATCTGTAGAGTGCTTTGGGTAGTATAGTCATTTTCACAATGTTGATTCTTCCAATCCAAGATCATGGTATATCTCTCCATCTGTTTCTATCATCTTTAATTTCTTTCATCAGTGTCTTATAGTTTTCTGCATACAGGTCTTTTGTCTCATTAGTTAGGTTTATTCCTAGGTATTTTATTCTTTCTGTTGCAATGGTAAATGGGAGTGTTTCTTTAGTTCCTCTTTCAGATTTTTCATCATTAGTGTATAAGAATGCCAGAGATTTCTGTGCATTAATCTTGTATCCTGCTACTTTACCAAATTCAGTGATTAGCACTGGTAGTTTTCTGGTAGAAGCTTTAGGATTCTCTATGTATAGTATCATGTCATCTTCAAACAGTGACAGTTTTACTTTTACTTTTCCAATTTGGATTCTTTTATTTTTTTTCTTCTCTGATTGCTGTGGCTAAAACTTCCAACACTATGTTGAATAATAATGGCAAGAGTGGGCAACGTTGTCTTGTCCCCGATCTTAGTGGAAATGGTTTCAGTTTTTCACCACTGTGAGCGATGTTTGCTTTGGGTTTGTCTTATATGAGCTTTATTATGTTGAGTAAGTTCCCTCTATGCCTGTTTTTATCATATATCGGTGTTGAATGTTGTTGAAAGCTATTTCTGCATCTGTTGAGGTGATCATGTGGTTTTTCTCCTTCAGTTTATTAATATGGTTTATCATATTGATTGATTTGCGTATATAGAAGAATCCTTGCATTCCTGTGATAAACCCCACTTGATCAGGGTGTATGATACTTTTAATGTTCTGTTGGATTCTGTTTGCTAGTATTTTGTTGAGGATTTTTGCATCTAAGTTCATCAGTGATATTGGGCTGTAGTTTTCTTTTTTTGTGACATCTTTGTCTGGTTTTCGTAGCAGGGTGATGGTGGCCTTGTAGAACGAGTTTGGGAATGTTCCTCCGTCTGCTATATTTTGGAAGAGTTTGAGAAGGATAGGTGTTAGCTCTTCTCTAAACGTTTGATAGAATTTGCTTGTGAAGCCATCTGATCCTGTGCATTTGTTTGTTGGAAGATTTTTAATCACAGTCTCAATTCCAGTGCTTGTGATGGGTCTGTTTATATTTTCCATTTCCTCCTGTTCAGGGTCAGAACGCTGTGCATTTCTAAGAATTTGTGCAGTTCTTCCAGGTTGTTCATTTTATTAACATAGCGTTGCTTGTAGTAATCTCTTCTGATCCTTTGTATTTCTGCAGTGTCAGTTGTTACCTCTCCTTTTTCATTTGTACTTCTATTGATTTGAGTCTTCTTTTTTTCTTCATGAACCTGGCTAATGGTTCATCAATTTTGTATTTGTTCTCAAAGAACCATCTTTTAGGTTTATTGATCTTTGCTACCATTGCCTTCATTTCTTTTTCATTTATTTCTGATCTGATTTGTATGGTTTCTTTCCTTCTGCTTACTTTGGAGGATTTTTGTTCTTCTTTCTCTAATTCCTTTAGTTGTAAGGTTAGGTTTTTATTTTTTAACATCATTATTGGAGTATAATTGCTTTACAATAGTGTGTTAGTTTCTGCTTTATAACAAAGTGAATCAGTTATACATATACATATGTTCCCATATCTCTTCCCTCCTACCCTCCCTATCCCACCACTCTGGGTGGTCACAAACGACCGAGCTGATCTCCCCGTCCTATGTGGCTGCTTCCCACTAGCTCTCTATTTTACATTTGCTAGTGTATATATGTCCATGCCACTCTCTCACTTTGTCACAGCTTACCTTTCCCCCTCCCCATATCCTCAAGTCCATTCTCTAGTAGGTCTGTGTCTTTATTCCCATTTTACCCCTAGGTTCTTCATGACTTTTTTTCCCTTAGATTCCATATATATGTGTTAGCATACGGTATTTGTTTTTCTGTTTCTGACTTACTTCACTCTGTATGACAGACTCTAGGTCCATCCACCTCACTACAAATATCTCAATTTCGTTTCTTTTTATGGTTGAGTAATATTCCATTGTATATGTGTGCCACATCTTCTTTATCTATTCATCCAATGATGGACACTTAGTTTGCTTCCCTGAGAAAACCATAATTCAAAAGGAGTCATGTACCAACATGTTCACTGCAGCTCTATTTCCCATAGCCAGGACATGGAAGCAACCAAAGGTTAGGTTTTTATTTGAGATTTTTCTTGTTTCTTAAGGTAGGATTTTATTGCTATAAAATTCTCTCTTAGAAATGCTTTTGTTGCATCCCATAGGTTTTGAGTTTTCATGTTTTCACTGTCATTTGTTTCTAGGTATTTATTGATTTCTTCAGTGGCATCTTGGTTATTTAGTAGTGTATTGTTTAGCCTCCCTGTGTTTCTATTTTTTACATTTTTTTCCCTGTAATCGATACCTAGTCTCATAGCATTGTTGTCAGAAAAGATACTTGTTACAATTTCAATTTTCTTAAATTTACCAAGGCTTCGTTTGTGACCCAAGATATGATCTATCCAGGAGAATATTCCATGAGCACTTGAGAAGAAAGTGTATTCTGTTGTTTGGGGATGGAATGTCCTATAAATATCAATTAAGTCCATCTTTTTTACTGTGTCAGTTAAATCTTGTGTTTCCTTATTTATTTTCATTTTGGATGATCTGTCCATTGGTGAAAGTGGGGTGTTAAAGTCCCACTATGATTGTGTTACTGTCGATTTCCCTGTTTTGGGCTGATAACATTTGCCTTATATATTGAGGTGCTCCTATGTTGGTGTATAAATATTTAAAATTGTTATATCTTCTTCTTGGATTGATCCCTTGATCATTATGTACTGTCCTTCTTTGTCTCTTGTATTAGTCTTTGCTTTAAAGTCTAGTTTGTCTGATATGAGAATTCCTATTCCAGCTTTCCTTTGATTTTCATTTGCATGGAATGTCTTTTTACATCCCTTCACTTTCAGTCTGTATATGTTTCTGCGTCAGAAGTTGGTCTCTTGTAGACAGCATATATACGGGTCTTGTTTTTGTATCCATTCAGGCAGTCTATGTCTTTTAGTTGGAGCATTTAATCAATTTACATTTAAAGTAATTATCTATATGTATGTTCCTAATACCACTTTCTTAAGTTGTTTTGAGCTTGCTATTGTAGGTCCTTTCCTTCTCTTGTGTTTTCTGCCTAGAGAAGTTCCTATAGCATTTGTTGTAAAGCACGTTTGGTAGTACTGAATTATCTTACCTTTTGCTTGTCTGTAAAGGTTTTAGTTTCTCTGTCAAATCTGAATGAGATCCTTGCTGAGTAGAAGTCTTTGAATCTTAGTTGTAGGTGTTTCCCTTTCATCATTTTAATTATGTCCTGCCACTCCCTTCTGGCTTGCAAAATTTCTGCTGAAAGATCAGCTATTAAACTTATGGGGATTCCCTTTTATGTTATTTGTTGCTTTTCTCTTGCTGCATAGTGTTTGTTCTCTTCAATTCAGAGACTGGGTGTCTGAGCTTTCATGTGGCCAAGTCAGGAGCAGCCGGCCCATGGTCCCAAAGCGATAACGTGTCACATTCCAAGAAGGCTTTCTGCAGTTTCCGAGCAGTAGTCCCAAGCAGCCACTCCAGTCGGCTGCAGCACTCTGACCGGGGAACTCGGTGGAACCCTCAAATGAGGATTTCTTCTGGCCCTAGAATCTGACTTCTCCACCCAGGCAAGGAGCTGAGGAGAGTGTCTCCGGGCCCCATCTCATCAGAGGAGTGGACACCTGGAAGCTGTGCAGCCAACAGCATGGGAGCTGAGAGGTGGGTGGGTGGGGCTGACAGCCTCCTCCCAAGAAAAGCCAGAACCATGTGGATGGTTCCTATGCTACTGCCCGGGTGGGGGGAATTCATGAATCTGGATTTTAGCTGAGGTGATTTCCAAGTAAAGTGTAGAAGGTATGGCCTGGTTTCTCCAAGAATGATTTGTGGAGAAACGTCTTTTCTGATAGCATGGATCCTCTTGACATCAACAGGAGACCAACATATATTCTGAGATTTCTATAACAGTACAAACACTGAAAGCCTGATTTTGAGGGATCAATCAGAGATGAGACAAAAATGTAAGAAAAATGACTCCAAGGTCCGAGTCACAAATGCTGACACCAGATAAAGAGGAGCCATGACCCAGAGACCAGAGCTAGTGAGGTCTCTATTGGCCCAGAGGGCAGAGCGATGAGCCACAGATAATCACTGTCAGGCTTTGAAACCCAACAGAATTTGCCTGGCAGTATTTCAAACATGCTTGGGACAAATGATCCCTTTATTACTTCCATTTTCTCCCCTTCAAAATGGAAAATGTCTTTCCTATGCCACTATTTATCTACTTTGAAGATACCATTATCTATCTGGAAGCAGATTTCTTGTTTTCTAGCTTCACTGATCCAGAAATGGAGAGGAAATTTTTCTCTCAGATGGGTCATATGCAGAGCTTCAACCCTACCTTGCCTAGATTACTTCAAAGATATCTGGTATTTTTTTTAGCTGATATTTATATTTTGGACCTAAAGTTGAGGCTGGAATGGGTTAAGACGTTTGGAGATAGGTATTTTTTTTAGCTGATATTTATATTTTGGACCTAAAGTTGA
>NW_020175318.1:0-6413 GCF_003031525.2 Neophocaena asiaeorientalis asiaeorientalis
TTGGAGATATTGTGGGTTTGGTTCTAGACCACTGCAATAAAGGGAATATAGCAATAAAGCAAGTCACATGAATTTTTTGTTTTCTCCGTGAACATAAAAGTTATGTTTACATATATTGTAGTCTATGAAATATGCAATAGCATTATGTCTATAAAAACAATGTGCATACATTAATTAAAAAGCCTATTGCTAAAAAACGTGAACCTTCATCTGAGCTTTCAGCAAGTCATAATCTTTTTGTAGTAGTATCATCAAAGGTCACTGATAACAGATCACCATAATTATGAAAAAGTTTGAAATATTGTAAACATTACCAAAACATGACACAGAGACACAATGTGAGCAAATGCTGTTGGAAAAAATGGTGCAAATAGACTTGCTCAATGCAAGATTGCCATAAACCTTCAATCTGTAAAAAAAGCAGTTTTATCTGTGAAGTGCAATAATGGCAAGCACAATAAATAGAGGTATGCCTGTATGTACAAGACACAAGACAAAAGATTTGGGCTAAGTGTAAATAATATTTTGACAGCTAAACAATAACTAAGCTGTCCTATGGAATAAAAAAGTTTCCTTTTCCAGATACTTTTAACTCTGAAGAGCAGTGAGAGAATGCAGAAACAAGATTAATTCATTTATATTTATACATGAAAAGACTTTTGGGTACCAGAGCCTGGACTCTGTGTGGGTATTATACAATGACCTGCACCAGTGTCTTCCCTAATGCACCTCCCAGCTAGGACACAGGTTCTGAGGTCAATAAAGACACCAAATGAGTTCCCTGCAAGGTGCTTTGAGCAAGCAGGGCCCACTACGTGTGGGCTGGACTCTGAGGATGAAGCAAAGGAAATGTGAGCAGTGGACATTCTTTCTCAGGAGCTTACAATTCAGTTGACAGAAAAGACAGTCATACAAACGATAAAAAGAGACTGCTTTAGAGACTTCAAGAAAGAGAAGTGATATTAGTTGTAATGAAACTGAGGTTAAGATTAAACTGGTAGTAAGTTAAAGTTCCTTGAAAATGGTGTACTTCCTTTAACCTCTAAGTGCATTAGAAAGGTTTTGTTTTGTTTTGTTTTATCTTTTATGCATTGTCTGGTGATTATCTTCCAAGCAGTGGCACTTAAAAATGATATGAACAATACTATTTGCTATTATTATTATATTTTCATGGTGTGGGATTTGGCATAGAATAACTTTTGCTCGAGACTCACATGCCCTGACTTTAGCAGATAAATGCTGGGCTACCTCTTCGACATACTGTATTTTGATATGTTGGCTCACTGCTACATTAAACCACTTCAAACTCCTTTAACTGCATATTTTAAATGGTGTTCCAACAGACTTTTATTTTAAAAGAGAATTAAAATATTATAACCACTAAAACCTTTTTTTTTGTAAATTTAAATCAAGATAGAAAAAAATTATACATGATGCAAATTGTACCATCATTGTAAATGGCATAATTTCTTGTTATATATCAGCTGAAATTTCCACTGACTATCCCATTTATATAATGATTTCCATAGTGAAGTGAAATGCATGAATTCCCTATTTCAGATGCATTCAGCTGTAGTAACTGGAAAAAAAATCCTATTCATTTAAGGTCACTCTTGCTGTTGCAGAGCTCTGAAAGCTATAGCTTTGAGGGCATGAATGCTATCTCTTGAATTAAGATGATGCCATTGGGAAATGGGCCGTTTCTAGATTATGTTTTACATTTAAGGAAGGGTATTTCTTTGAGGATATAAATCCAATTCCTTGCTAAACTTTAAATTCAGTCTAACCATTTTTTTGCAGCTCTTCTTTATCTCTTGATTTATTTGCAGTTACACTACATTTAGATATTTGAAATTCTCTAATCTATGTAAATTATAAATTGACTTTATTGACTTCTTATTTAGTGATCAAATGTTAAAACATAATTACTCTGAACCTCTTTCTATCTCTGGTGCTAAAACCATTTACACATAATTTCACATCATTAGTACAAGTTCTATTCTTTCAAGGTCTTAGAAATTGAAGTAAAATCTTTAACATATTTAATTCAATTGGATGATATGTCGTCCCTTAAAAGTGAAACTGATCTTTTAAAGGTTTTACCATTGATTTGAAGTTTATTACCTGCATTTCTCAATGATTTCATCAGTAAAAATGTTGCTAATAAGCCCACTAATACAAAAGACTACATTCATTACATTAAACTTATAAAAAAAAACAGAATAAGTGAGGAAAACAAAATCATTTCTTCCTTAAATTGTAACTTTGACCAATTCTAATGAAGTTTATCAAAAGTAAAAATAAGCAAATATAGTAATTTTGTCTTAAACAGTATAGTTTTCATTGCATGGAATCTATGATTTTAGCTAATAGAGAGAGGTATTATAGTGTTTCAAAAATATGCACCTCTGAACGTTAATATATATTATTGAAGAAATGGATTACATATTTATAGAAATATATAGACTATTGGCATAAAGTCATGTAATTTTATATCAGAGCTTCTAAGTGGCTCTTAATATGCTCATTAACATATTAGTGACAGTGATACATATTTTGCATTATTTTTTATAAGTTATTTGGACATATATATAATTTCAGGTATTTTCAGTCACAGGGAATAGAAAACACGACTGAAAATGTCTTAAAAACTAAGGTAGGGGGACTTCTGGTTTCTGCCTCCTTATGTAAAAAGCTTGGAAGCTGTAACACTGTCCTAACAAGTAAAAAGCTGAACAGCCTTGAAAAATCAAGTCCTCTTAGGTCCCTAAGAGAAGAGTGGACACAGGACAAACCACTGCCCCCAGTATTGCAGAGACAGACAGGGGAATTCAGGGAGTCATGGCTTACCAGACCAGATACTCACAAACAGAAGCCACACTGAGAACCAGTGTCAGGGTAGGAAAACCTGACTATAACTAAGGACTTGCTGGAGATTTAGTATGGACAACTCAGAGTTTAACATTTAAAATACTGCTGGAATCCCAGGGCTTCAGGCAGAGGATGGGGAGCTGGAAACATTTTGAATTACACCAAAGTACACATTTCTTCTCAACAAGGTCTGGCCTCAAGGGAATCAAATTAAGCAGATATAACCAGCTGGGGTGTTAACAGAGCCTACCTGATCCAGAAAAGGGCAACACCCAACTCCAGCCATCTCCAGCCTACCATGTGGGACAAGGGAAATACCCAACTCCAGACCACTCTACCCATCCTCTTCTGTCTAAGGGAGGATAATGGAGAAACTCTTGTGAAGTTCACAGTTCAGAGGCATAGGCTCAGTGAAAATTGATACCTAATCATAGGATTATAGCACACTTCCCCTGTCCCACAGCTCACCACCACATTACTAAGGCCTATTTACAGGACTTCCTTGTTTTCTTTGTACATCATGCCCGGCTATCAAGAAAAATTTAAAGACATACCAAAACACACTAAATAAACAAACAAAAAACATTGTAACAGAAAAATGGATGCCTTTTATGGGCTTATTAGTAGACTGGACATAGGTGAGGAAAGAGTCTGTGACTTAGAGGATATATCAATAGAATTCTTGAAAACTGAAAAGCAAAGAGAACAAAGACCGAAAAAACAGAACAGAATATTCAAGGACCGTGGGGCAAATACAAAGGTGTAACATACATATAATAGGAGTATCAGAGGGTAGAGAAAGGAGCAGAAGAAATATTTGAATCAATAAAGGCTAAGAATTTCCCCGAATTAATGTCAGACTCCAAACCACAGATCCAGGAAGCTTAAAGAACAACAAACAGAATAAATGCCAATACAAACCTAGGTATATTATATTCAAGCTACAGAAAATGAAAGACAGAGAAAAAATTCTGGAAAAAAAATCTGAAAGAAGTGAGGTGGGGGGTGGAAACACCTTACCTATATTGGAATAAAGATAAGCATTACAACCAACTTCTTCTCAGAAATCATACAAGAAAGAAAAGAGTGAAGTGAATATTTAAAGTGTTCAGAGCAAAAAGCCACTAACCTGGAAATCTGTTCCCTGAAAAATTATCCTTCAAAAGTGAAGGAGAAATAAAGACTTTCTCTAACAAACAAAAATTTAGGGAATTTGTTGCCAGTAGAGTTACCTTGCAAGAAATGTTAAGAAAAAATTATTTAGAGAGAAGGAAAATAATATTGGTCAGAAACAATGATCTATATAAATTAAGGGAGAACATTGAAGGAATAAGTAAAGGTAAAATAAAAACTTTTATTTTTCTTATTCATAATTAATCTAACACACAATAGTTTGTTCATATTCAAAATAATAATACCGACAATATAGTAAATTATGTATGCTATGTATAAACCATACATTTATATATTAGTATGTATATATGCTTATGCATGTTTGTATGTAAGGAAAATGAATGAAAGCAATGATACAGGGATGGGAAAGAGGAATGAAGATTATTTATTGTAAAGTACTCACATTATCTGTGAAGTGGTATAGTGTTATTTGAAAGTGGACGTGAATTAGCTGCAAATTTATACTGCAAACTTTAGGGCCACTACTAAGAGAATTAAAAAAATGTTTATTAAGAAAGGAGAGAAAATGGAATCATTTAAAACCACAAGAGATAGGAAAAAACACATAAGGCAGAAAAAATTGGAAAACAAAAATAGGAACAAGGAACAAAAGTAACAAATAGAAAACTGTAAGGAACATAGTAAATATTAATCTAACTATATCAATAATCACGTTAAACATCAACGGTCTAAATACACCACTTGAAAGATAGAGATTGTTATAGCAGATAAAAAACAAGACCCAGCTATATGACGTCTACAAAAATCTGAAAGAGAAATTAAGGAAACACTCCCATTTACCATTGCAACAAAAAGAATAAAATTCCTAGGAATAAACCTACCTAAGGAGACAAAAGACCTGTATGCAGAAAACTATAAGACACTGATGAAAGAAATTAAGGATGATACTGACAGACGGAGAGATATACCACGTTCTTGGATTGGAAGAATCAATATTGAGAAAATGACTATACTACCCAAAGCAATCTACAGATTCAATACAATCTGTTTTTTTTTTTTAAACATCTTTATTGGGGTATAATTGCTTTACAAATGGAAACATGGATCAATGGAACAAGATAGAAAGCCCAGAGATAAACTCACGCAGCTATGGTCAACTAATCTATGACAAAGGAGGCAAGGATGTACAATGGAGAAAAGACAGTCTCTTCAATAAGTGGTGCTTGGAAAACTGGACAGCTACATGTAAAAGAATGAAATTAGAACACTCCCTAACACCATACACAAAAATAAACTCAAAATGGATTAGAGACCTAAATGTAAGACCAGACATTATAAAATTCTTAGAGGAAAACATAGCAAGAACACTTTTTTTTTTTTTAAGAACACTCTTTGACATAAATCACAGCAAGAACTTTTTTGATCCACCTCTTAGGGTAATGGAAATAAAAACAAAAATAAATGGGACCTAATGAAACTTCAAAGCTTTTGCACTTCAAAGGAAACCATAAACAAGATGAAAAGACAACCCTCAGAATGGGAGAAAATATTTGCCAACGAATCAATGGACAAAGGATTAATCTGCTATAAACAGCTCATGCAGCTCAATATTTTAAAAAAATCAACCCAATCCAAAAATGGGCAGAAAACCTAAATAGACATTTCTCCAAAGAAGACATACAGATGGCCAAGAAGCACATGAAAAGCTGCTCAACATCACTAATTATTAGAGAAATGCAAATCAAAACTACAATGAGGTATCACCTCACACCAGTTAGAATGGACATCATTGAAAATCTACAAACAACAAATGCTGGAGAGGGTGTGGAGAAAAGGGAACCCTCTTGCACTGTTGGTGGGAATGTAAATTGATACAGCCACTATGGAGAACAGTATGGAGGTTCCTTAAAATACTAAAAATAAAATTACCATATGATCCAGCCATCCCACCACTGGACATATACCCAGAGAAAACCATAATTCAAAAAGACACATGCACCCCAATGTTCATTGCAGCACTATTTACAATAGCCAGGTCATGGAAGCAACCTAAATGCCCATCAGCAGACAAATGGCTAAAGAAGATGTGGTACATATATACAATGGAATATTACTCAGCCATAAAAAGGAATGAAATTGGGTCATTTGTAGAGACGTGGATGGATCTAGAGACTGTCATACAGAGTGAAGTAAGTCAGAAAGAGAAAAACAAATATCGTATATTATCGCATATGTGTGGAATTTAGAAAAATGGTACAGATGAGCCGGTTTGCAGGGCAGAAATTGAGACACAGATGTAGAGAACAAACGTTTGGAAACCAAGGGGGGAAAGTGACGTGGGGATGGGTGTGGGGGTGTGATGAATTGGGCGATTGGGATTGACATGTATACACTGATGTGTATAAAAT
>NW_020175318.1:10881-44082 GCF_003031525.2 Neophocaena asiaeorientalis asiaeorientalis
AAAAGACAACCCTCAGAATGGGAGAAAATATTTGCCAACGAATCAATGGACAAAGGATTAATCTGCTATAAACAGCTCATGCAGCTCAATATTTTAAAAAAATCAACCCAATCCAAAAATGGGCAGAAAACCTAAATAGACATTTCTCCAAAGAAGACATACAGATGGCCAAGAAGCACATGAAAAGCTGCTCAACATCACTAATTATTAGAGAAATGCAAATCAAAACTACAATGAGGTATCACCTCACACCAGTTAGAATGGACATCATTGAAAATCTACAAACAACAAATGCTGGAGAGGGTGTGGAGAAAAGGGAACCCTCTTGCACTGTTGGTGGGAATGTAAATTGATACAGCCACTATGGAGAACAGTATGGAGGTTCCTTAAAATACTAAAAATAAAATTACCATATGATCCAGCCATCCCACCACTGGACATATACCCAGAGAAAACCATAATTCAAAAAGACACATGCACCCCAATGTTCATTGCAGCACTATTTACAATAGCCAGGTCATGGAAGCAACCTAAATGCCCATCAGCAGACAAATGGCTAAAGAAGATGTGGTACATATATACAATGGAATATTACTCAGCCATAAAAAGGAATGAAATTGGGTCATTTGTAGAGACGTGGATGGATCTAGAGACTGTCATACAGAGTGAAGTAAGTCAGAAAGAGAAAAACAAATATCGTATATTATCGCATATGTGTGGAATTTAGAAAAATGGTACAGATGAACCGGTTTGCAGGGCAGAAATTGAGACACAGATGTAGAGAACAAACGTTTGGAAACCAAGGGGGGAAAGTGACGTGGGGATGGGTGTGGGGGTGTGATGAATTGGGCGATTGGGATTGACATGTATACACTGATGTGTATAAAATTGATGACTAATAAGAAACTGCTGCGTAAAAAAAATAAATAAAATAATTTTAAAAAGAAACACACTTTAAATATAAAATCACATATAGATTAAAAGTAAATGGATAGAGGAAAATATACCATGCTAACCCTAATCTAAAGAAAGCAGGATTAGCTACAGTAATAACAGACAGAGCCAATGCCAAAGCAAGGAAAGTTACTAGCAATAAAGAAGGGCATTGCCTAAAAATAAAGAGGCCAATTTTCCAAGAAGAAATAACCCTTAGCATATATGCATCTAACAACAAATGTCAAACTATGTGAGGTAAAAACTAATAGAATTGCAAAGAGAAGTAGACAAATTCATTATCAAAGCTGGAGACTTCAAGGCCCCTCTCTTAGAAATAAACAGATTCAGTAAGGAAATAACTGAATTCAACAAAACCATTAGTCAACTGGATACAATTGACATCTAGAGACTGCTTCATCCAACAGCAGCAGAAGGATACACATTTTTCTCAACCCTGCATGGAACATTCACCAAGACAGACCATATTCTGAGCCATAAAACACACCTTAAATTTAAAAGAATGGAAACCATAGAATATCTGCCTTCAGACTATACTAGAATTATACTAGAAATCAATAACAGAAAGATAAGTAAAAAGTCCCCAAATATGTGAAAATTTAACAACATACTTCTAAATAATACATGGGTCAAAGAAGAACTCTCAAGAGAAATTTTAAGATATTTTAAATAAACAAACATGAAAACAAAATTCATCAAAATGGATGAAATCTAGCTAAATGCAATAACATCATATTTGCATTGAAAGCTACATGGAAGAAAAAGGAGATATGGTAGAAAAATTATGACTGAAAATTACAGGTTTTGTTATTAATTGTTTGTTATACTGGACTAAATATAGTATAAATATTAAATTCACACATTTTTTACATATTAAATGTTTTCCTGGGAGATACGTTTTAAAACTTCAATCACTTCTTTTGACTACTGTTCTAAAATGGAATTCTATTCATATGGGAAACCGATGGTCCAAACATGCAAAAAAATATATAATTGAGAACACAATAATTATTTTAAAATGAAATAGTTAAATATAACATTTTTATGATTTTTATATTTTAGTCTGATAAAAGCACAAATACTGTAAATAAATATACAATATTGTGTCTAAAATGTGGTTGCCTTAGGGGCAATCTTGCGGCAGAAGGATCTCCATCCTAGATACTATTGGTCCATCCAGTTATTCAAACTCTTTTTTCTCCCTTACTTCACACATCACAAACTTATTTACTTATTAGTGTCAGGTTCAGAGTAGTAGTATCTCCTCTATAAAAACTGCTTAATCCCTTCAGTCAAAGAATTGCTCTGTCATCTGGAGTTACCATATTTAAAACATATAGTTTAAATACAGGAAATATTATTGCATTTAACATAAAATGTCTTGCATTAAACTGGGATATTTTAGAATACATGTATTAATCTTTCTAATAGTAGGTCTAGCATAAAACTGTGAATTTAATAGTTACTTAAAATATATTTGGTGAATTAAGTTGAATTCATTCTCTTCACTTAAAAATGTTAGGACCTCAACTTATAGTTAAATACATTTATCTTATCTAGCTTATCACATTTTTCTTAAAATGTTAGTTATTTAATGTAATTTAACCTTATTAGAAACATTAGCTAATATGATTTCTTCAAAAAGACTTTCCCCTCCTCCATAGGAAGAGTGTTGATCTGTGCTACTGCAGGAAGACTTGAATTGCAGAACACTAGCTTGTGGGAGAGACAAAGCTGCTTAGAAAGTTTTGTGGGGGTTAAGTATATACAGACTACTTAATTAGATTGGAGGGAGCTTCTTTCTTGAATTATGAGAATTTCCATAAACAGGAAAAAATTGGAAGAGGGAGACATTCAAAGGTAAGATGATTTTCCTGGAGAAAATGGCCAGTTCACTGCAGCAGAGGTTACAGGATTTGAATCAAAGATGAAACAGGAAATGTTCATTGAGATCAGATTTTGATGACCATATACCTTGAGCACATATTTGGTTTTCTTGCTAACATTCCTACATAAATGCAATCAACTGATTTCTTTCATCCTTATTATCTAGGAATTATTATTTACTTCTAAATGCTTTCAATATTTTCTGATGAATATAGCCTGAACATTGCTGTTCAAGTTTTCTCTTAGTTAAACTCATATGTATTATTTTTTCCACATCTCTGATTCCTTTTGGTGTATAAATTCCTCAATATATTTCCACCTTCTGGTGTGAACAGAAATAGTAGTAACAAAATGTTTCTGGTTTTGTAAAAAACACATGAGGTACACACATAACACAAGGTAGCCACAAAACATTTTAGTTAGAAACAAACTTAAGCCTGGTTTACATTCTTTTTGCTTTTTGTTCAAAAGTATTATTTCAAGATTTATAGGCAAAATCCTCCTGTTATCAACTGTCTAAGAATGAGAGTCTCTGTTTCCTTTTTATAGTTCTCTGTGCACCTCTATATAGGTAATAAGATGACAAACACTGGGGTTTAAGAAGAGGTTTAAATACATTTACTTCTGGATCAGGCCAAATCGGGATCTGAATCAGGGACAAAATATTAAACCACCATTTGCAATACAATACTGGCAACATTTTTACATGCAAATATTAAAACAGAAAAATCTTTGCATACAGAGAGGAAGCTAGTTTACTGTCTCACTGACTTTAAAATGATATATTTTATTTGAAATGAATAGTTTGTCTTTCTTAATGCTGAACTTGGTACTACATATTTTATTTTTAACTAATACTGTCACTTTTCATTTACTGACTTATCCATTTTACCTGTAACATTTCTGTGTATCCATTCATTTGTAGTGAACCAAACCAGATCTTAAAGCTATAGGATCCTTAAGTCAGGTACTTATTGTGTTCATAGTATAAGAGAGCTGAACTCAAATACTCAGGAACTAGGTTAGATGATCTTTCATTATTCAAACATCACAAATAAACTGTATATTTCTGAATCACATGAATTGTGTTAAATATATGTATATAAATATGGTGTATTTGTAATAAGTCACTTAGGATACAATTAAATTTTCTTGAACACTCTGAACCCATGTACTCTTTTTTCTTCTTATTTTTCATTTTTATCATTTGGCCCAGCAATCATGCATTCGGGTATATATTTTAAAATCTCAAGAGTTGAAAAAATCTATATGTGTTTAAATATTTATTTCAGTGTTAACATAGTGAAGAATGAGAGTCACTCTAAATATCCACCTTTAATTAAAAGATGAATTAAAGTAGGGAACAGTCCCAATTTAATTTACACTCTCAAACTACAATTACATAGGTTGGATGACAATACAGAAATAAATCCAAACTGGATAAAATTTTGATATAGATTCTGAATGCAATTATATATATATTCTGCTGTAGAAAAATTGTTAGAATATTAGTTTGAAAAATGGATATGCATACACAATTGTAAAGAAATATAAAGACAGAAAAAGAAAACAAAGATATACAACAGCTGTGTGTAAAATGGTAAGATGGAAGGCAATTCTATTTTTCAAAATTTCTATGACATTGTTGAAATAACTTTATGTTAAAGTAGCTAAAATTATAGCCATTGTTATAGTTATTTGTTTTTCTTCATTGGACACTTGTTGTAGTTGATGATAGTAGTCTTAAGGGTTTGGTAAATAAGATGATATACATAGGCAAGTTGCCAAAAAAAGAAAATAGAATAATTTTAAAAATATGACACACTGATTTTTTTCAATAATTTTTGATACGGTAGTAGTGTTAACATTTGGATATCATTTATGTTGTTGTTGAGTGTCGTGTGTGTTGAGGTTGGTATAAAGTGTCTTCATGACTTAAAGACAACAAACCACTTATATTTGTGATTATTAGGATAGGTTAATGGGGGACACACAAAGTAAACTGGCTGAGAAATGGGTAAGATTTCAAAAGAAATAACTATTAATCTAGGGCTAAGGGAACAACATTTCATCTTAAACAAAGCTATTTTTTGGAAGGACGCCATAGTAAGGTATTCCCACTTGCCTAGGACATACCAAATTAACACTATTTTTGAGATGTAATTATTAATAAAGCCATTATTACTCTCAAAAAGTGCAAATTTAAATGTTAAATTATGTGGTCAACTTATTCTGTTCAGGAGATTAAAGATAGCTTATCGATCTCATGAAGCACACTTAGATTTCATCTGTGGAATGGAGCAGAAAGTGATCTTGAAAGTAACTGTGAAAAATTATGAGGAATAGAAACTTGGTAGATCGCTGTAGATGTTCTTGGGTCCATTTCAGATCCAAGTCTTGTTTACCTGAGTTCTTACAACCTTCTAATGGGGGTGATATTATGAGAACCATGATTTTTCAGCCCTGAGCTCGCTCTCTGTCTTTGAAGTTGCTATGTTTTGCTTTGATCTTGAAATCATTTTTCACAGTGTTTTGATGATTACTAACAGTGAAAGTCACAAAGTCTTTACTTATTCTTTTTTGTAGGCTTAATGGGAATGTCATAGCTAAATTCCTAAATTTCTCATTGATAATATACCTGAAGTTGTTTATTTCAAACTCATTTTCCCATCTTACTGGAAATAACCAAAAGAGATACACACATTTGTGTGTGTGTGTGTGTGTAAACCCAAACATGTGTTGGAAGTTTTCTTTTACTCAGGTGAAGCTTGAGTTATCATAAAAACATGAGCATGCCCAGAGGGTAGCCATATACCTTGGCTATTTTAAATATATGAAGAGATTAAACTATGTTTGCTAGAGGTTTAGGTGCTGGTTCTAGCGCCAGATTACAGAAAATCCAGAATGATTTCAAATAGAAGGCTGGGCATTTAAATTTAAGATTCAAATATCCTAGAAGATTTTTCACAAACTAACCTCTCTTAGATTGAAGTTTCTAGATGGTCTGACAAAATAGTCCATTTTTCTATGCCCTGCTTTTATTAAGGCAATTTTAAGAGCTTTTCTATATAAAAATCATGGGTCATCATCATTATCAAATGGAACATAAGTTCTCGTAAAATGTTTCATGAAAACGTTCTATGTTCTGAGAAGTAGATTAAATGGATGTAGTCACTGCCCTGTTTGTATTTTCGCTCCATGAAGCAATTATTGGCAAGCAATGGAGACCAAGCGATGAGTTTTCACTGAGGGGAAAACAATAATGTAAGCAAATGCCCACTTAATTTTGTTTTCTATGTTTCTGGAAATGCCAAAGAAGTTTCTTGGAGTTAGAAATTGTTTCAGTGGCTAAACAGTCACTTGATTGAGAAATCTGTATGGGAGAAATGAAATTTAAGGGAAGAGGCATTCTAAGCACACAAAACAGCAGGTGTATGGATTAAACATCAAGTTAACAGCATACAATGTAGAGAAAATTTGTGAAAATCAGTGATACAGGGTGTCTTTCAATAAGAAAGGCTTTTGTGACACCCAGCTCATGGTTTCCAAGCAGAAATGTGAGTTAAAGATAATGGGGTGCAGAACAACTCATAGCTATTATCTGTCCCTACTTCTGTCTAAGGCCAATTATTCCACCTGTGACATTGATCTCATCCTCTGCTACCTTCTCTGGAGTTTACTTCCCTTTTCTTCCTGTTTGCTCTTGCTCCTGTGTCTTTCCATTCTTCTATAAACATTCTCAAGTCTATCCCATATGTCAACCCAGTAAAACAGTATAATCTTTTGTTCACCCTGCATTCCAGTTTTCTGTCACTACCTCTCTAACTCCATGACTTTCTGTTGTCACTACTTATTGGTCTGTCCAAAACTTTCAAGCTGGGCTAAGTGCCCTATTTCTTTGTGTTTTATTTTACTATATTTAATGGAAATATATGTAGTTTCAATTAGTTTCATATTAGTAAGCTTGTGATAAAGACCAGATACTGTTCTGACCACTTTACAGTTAATTTATTTAATTTTTATAATGAAACATTGAGGAAGGTACTATTATTAGCTCCATTTTAAAGATGAGAAAAATGAGGCACAATGAGGATCAGAAACTTATCTATTCAGTATATGTAGAAAGAGAGTTCTAACTGCAGCACTCTGACTTCAGGTTTTCTGCTTTTAACTGCTATGCCATGCTACCTCTCAGAGAATTCTCTATCAAGTGCCTTAGAAAGAGCCAGGCTGGCAGGAATGCAGAAGCACTGGTTAAGAGCTCCATCAGTTGATGCTAGAGAATTAGACAAGGCCCAGACAGTTACTGAGTCCAAGCTCATACAGATGGCTGCACGACAGGCCAATATATGGAGAGATGAGTTGTTGGGGCAAGGAATAGTGACTTTATTCAGAAGGCCAGCAGACCAAGAAGGTGGTGGACTAGTGTCTCAAAGAACTATCTTGCCCAGGTTTAGATGCTAGTTTATTTTATGGAATAAAGAGGGAGAGGTGAGGAGGTAAAGTAAAAAAAGGTGATAAATTGTTGCCAATATTTCCTGGTTCAGGCCAAATTTGTTAATTTGTTCTTTCCTGCAGCCATTCACCAGTGAGCCTGGTCAGGATGTTTCCTTGAGCTTAAACAAAGGTATTTTAGCTTAACATTCAGGCATGGAAGACAGGGTCCTGGGAAACGGGTCATTATATATACTCTAAGCTACAGGCAACATCCCTTTAGTAAATAATTTGTAGCAAAAGCAAAAGAATACAAAGGTTAAAGTGAAAGAAACAGATCCAATATGGAGTCAGATTTGGTCTTCTCTATTACAAGACCTTTGCGGGTTACAATGGCTATTCAAAGATTTATTTTTAAAACAGTGAGAAGGATGAGCAGGCTTTAAGGCCTAATGGTCTGCATTTAGTGAATAATAAACAAAATATTTGAATGATCCACAATTTTGATGCCAGTCTATACAGAGGGCCAGGCACTGTATGAACATACAATGGTATCTCTCTGGAGGTATGTTTCCTCCACTAAGTAAGTTCTCAGTAAATTCAAGGAAGGACAGGAAACTATGATGCTGCAGCCCTTTTTGAACAATGGAATTCACTAGCTATTTGTTTATTCATTCTTTCTTTTTTATCCTTTATCTGTTGAATGTGTAATTACTAAGTACCTAATAAGAACCAGTAACATGAGATTCACCCAGATTCATATAGGAGAACATTCTGATATTCCGACATCTAATTTCAAGGGAGAAAATGACCAAGCTATACATTCTATCCATAACCTCCCATAACATACCAATACATTCCCCGCCAATTACAAGGAGAAAAAACCCCAGAAATGTTCCCTTCTCTGGTTCTACCTCTAGTGTCCCACTCTGAAGTTCTTGGTTTTTTGTTTCTTTTTTCTTTTTCCCTTTACTTGCCAATACTTTCTGTATGTCCCACATTTCAATCAAGGTTCTGTGATGACTTAGTCTATGGAACTTGGATGTTGATTCCACTTCCCTAAGGATGATTTCTGCTTTTTCCCAGTCTCTTGCTGAAGTCTCCTTGATGATAACTGGTATTTCCCTGTTGATTGTTCCTGTTATCTACCACCAAAATCTGAGGTATTTTTCATGCCTTTGGAAGTTTTCCATAGCTGCTACAGTATCTCAGAGAACCTAATAAAAAAAGAACAAGGGAAAACTGAGTATTTTAATTGCCCTAAATCTTTGGTTTGGGAACCCAGTTACACAAGCGTTTATACACTGACCCTTATCTCATTGAGACTACAACCATTTACTGATTTATTTCTAGGAAAATGCAAAAAGTGTGATAACAAATGCATTATGAAATCAACATATTTTATTTTTATTCCTATCATAAATTTCCCAAATCTGATAAAAATGGCATGTGACCCTATAAAATCTCAAACTTACAGCAGATATTTAATAGATGTTCATGTCTCATGATAATAGAAATATTTCCAACTTATCTAGATTACTTTCCTGTTGATAGTCACAAAAGTCATACTTTATTGGTAACAATGTTGATCACTTGCAAACGTTATACATCTAGTCCTTTGAAAGAAACAAAAAATTATCTACCTCAGTAAGGATGACTACTAATTTATTAATAAATACAATTTGCTCAACAGAGGGCAAGAAATATGTGGCCCTCTTCACTTAGCATGATGTAATACAAAGAACTTGAATTTTGGTGTCAAAGTGGATTAAAATCCCTGTTTCAGGGTGCATACTATTATTGTAAATAAAGTAACCCAACACTTCTGGAATTCTTTTCTGGTATCTCTAAAGCAAGGATAGGATTGTCTAACTTTCAGTGTTCAGGTTATCATGAAATTAGATATTTTGTCTAAAGTGCCTGATATATTACCCTGTACATCATGTGTACATAATACATGGTAATCATGATTCACAGTGTCTTAACCACCAGTCACTGAAAAATTACATTATTTGTTCAAAAATGCCATTTTCAATGAGGCATAGCTTTTCACTCAGAATTTTGCTTTAGCTTCTCATTATACATAAAAGAAAATTCAAAATACTCTTCAAAACAAACATTTTATCCCAAATAAGTTCACCTTCTCCACCCATGAACAAAACTTGCTCTCCCCCTTCTGCTATTTATGATGTTCAACCTGCTGAGAATCCAGTTCTCTTCTCTTTTATGCTTAAGTTCTATCATTTTTTCAAGGCTGAGCTCAAATCCTCCTTGCCTATGAATACTTTCAGTCCACTCCAGTCCACAATGATCTTGTTCTTGAGCACTTTACTGATTTTTTCACTCATATTGCCATATAGCTCTACAGACACAATAGCTGTATACATTGTTTTTCAAACTGTGGGGCTGGCAATATATTCTCACAAGTGGCCATGACTTGTTGATACAATTTTATTTTGAATTCTTATTTTGATGACAATAAAAAATTCTCATTCTGAATCATCTCATTGACCACCTTCTAACCAATTATTATCTAAGTGTTCATGGCTTACACTTATGTTTGTATTTACAACTCTGTTGGGGCCAAGAGAGCACCTATACAAATGGCATTTATTATTTAACTTTCAATATATTGAGAAGCCCATCTTACTGTTTATAGTTCTAATGTAAAAATGATAACAATCATCTATGTCTACTCTTGCATTTGTGTTTAATAATTTACTAGTAACGTTACTAAACTTGTTTTTTTTGTGCATGGTAACTGTAAAAATGTAATAAACAGGAACCTCAATTAAATAGACTTGGGAAACTACAAGGGGGACTTCTCTTGCCCTTTGAGGATAGAAGACCCCAACAGGATGAAGACTCCTCTTATTCATGGCAAGGACTCAACAAATGAAAGCCATGAGCTCTTCCAACTTCCTTTTTTCCTCTATGAAAGCTATTTCTTTCCCTTGATACATGGAAATTTGCACGTGGCTCATCATGGTTACAGACTCCAAATTGTAATTCTCTGCTGATCCCAAATAAACCCATCTTGCTGGTGAAAGATTTGGCAGTCTATGTGTTTTAGGTCAACATAACTCATAATTTGAAATCATTTTTGGAGCATAAGAGTTCAGTTTTGGAATTGTGATAGTCATTAATTGTGTTCATTAATATTGTAATGTTGTTCTTAGATACATAATAACCCACAATTCCCAGCCCTCTTACAGTTACAGGGAGCCACATGACTAGTTGTAATCAATACTCAAGCTGAGGCAGTAAAAATCATTCTGTATATCACTCCAATTATTTCTCTGCCTTGGTACCAAGCATGGAAATCCTAAATTTAAATGGTGATACCTACCCTAGTGAGTCACCTGACATATAGCATATAATAGAACTTTATTTGTTAAGCCACTGAGATTCGGGGTTTGTTGTCATTGAAGCAAAATTTAACATATGAAGATTAATACAGAGCCTGGAATATAACCATTAATACAGAATTCACATTTTATTAATTTTATTTTATAAACAAAAATGTGTCACAATAATAATGATGTTAATTTGAATTTTTGTTTTATTTGATTTGTAAAATTTGTAAAACCAAATATTGTTTTATTTTTACAGTTCTAGAAATCTACAAGTAAAAGAATTTCATAGTTATTTATATGTTTAAGGAATGTTGTCATGATACTAATTTAATTCTACACAAAATTTCAGAAATATTTTGATTTTTTAATGAAAGTCCACATATTACTGAAATTTGACAAAAACTGGTTTTAAGCATGAATTCATTGATTTTAAAGACTTGAAGTATATTCTAAACAGTGTCACTTACTAGCTGTGTGGACGAGGATATAATTCATAACATTTTGAAGCCTCAATTTTCTTTGCTCTAAGATCAATATATGAATATCTTTCTTCTATCAGATTTATGAGCATTGAGATATTTTGAAGATTTATTACAATGCATATGCATAGTAAACACTCTATGAAAATCAAATAAAAATAATGTTTATTAGCTTACTTCTGTCTTATTTCCAATATGTTTTAATAAGTTTCTCAGATTTATAAGACAGAGGTTTTATTTGTTTTTTACATTTTTATTATATTTATATTGTTCAGTACAGAGCTGATATAGATAAAGCTCTGTTACCTTTTTTAAAATGTATATTACATTCAATTGAATTATTACTTACTTCCTTGCAAACACATGCTACAACAACTACAATTTTCCCTATAACACAGCAGCTGCCAAAGTGCTCTAAAGACACTTGTTCAGGTTCAGGATCCCCCAGCTTTTTCCCTAGTTCATTTCCTCAAAGCCTCACTTTTGGTACCAAGACAAAAAAAAAAAAATTATAAAATCCATACTCATGTGACAGTGAATGATTTCTCTAGGTAACATAAACCATTCATTCAACACCACATAGGTGCTAGAAATAAAATGTTAAACCAAAGGAGAGAATGTCCCTGTCCTCGTGAAGCTTATCATGGATTGGCAGAGACAGGTAAATCAGAGACTCTCGTACAAATGTGAAATTATAACTGTGATAAATGGTACTAAGGAATACTTCTAAGAAGAGGTGTATGGGGCTAAAAGAGCTTACATCTGGAGGAAACTCATTGTCAGAGCAGTCAATTCAGGGAGAGTTTTACTGAGGAAGTAACCTAGGGAGGAGCGAGCATGAGCTGCTAGAAGGGTGGGTGGACAAAGGTAGAGGGTTTCAAGAGGAGAAGATAATGCTATCCAAAGCCCTGTGGTGGGAAGAAGCATTTGAATGCAGAAATGAGTGGAGACCAGTGTGAATCAAGTGGAGATGACAAGGGAAAGAGGAGTGTGTAGTGAGACTGAAGAAATAGGCAGGGTTCTTTCTACAGGCAACATTGCAGGGTCTTGCATTTATCCCAAGAGCATTGGGAAGTGATTGGAATGCTTTAAATAAGACAGAAAAAATCAGCACAACTGGATTGCTGTTGTTGTTGGGTTTTTGTTTTTGTTTTTTAACTGAGGCTGTAACAGAGAATACAGGGACTAATGTGAATGCAAATACAGAGGCTACAGCCATAGTCCAGCAAAGATATGATGGTATCTTGGACTAAGGTGATGGTGAAGGAGATGGAGAGAATAAAACATTCAAAATAGGTTTAATGGGAAAAATGACAGAACTTCGTGATGGGGAGAAAGAAGATGTCAAAGATGACACGTAGATTTCTGGTTTGAATGTGTGTTTGTGTGTGACTGAATGGCTAATGGTACACTTGCCAGCTTAGAGACTGCTAGAACAGAAGAGAATGAAAGGAAAGATCACAGATTAAATTTTAGACAGGTTGAGTTTGAAGTGCCTTTAAGACAGCCAAAGAAAAACATTACATAGGCAAGTGGACATACATTCTGGTGTTAGCGATATATTTGTCATGATAACTAAAAGCACGGATTTGGACAAGATTGCCTGGTATCAGATTTTACAGGAGGATTCCAGTGGACCAAAGTCTAAGATGTGAAAAACCAATATTTAATGTCCAGGGAGGGGGTATAAAACTGCAAAAATCAGTAAATAAGGCTATTGAAGTGAAGGAGGTTTTCATCAAGAAAGTAATGGTCAACAGAAGTCAGGTAAGATGAGCGATGAAAAGTAAGAATTTGGACTTAACGGGCACAGATATATCTATCAGTAATCTAAGAGAAACCTTTTTATTTAAATGATGGGAATGGAAGGCAGATTGAGGTGGGTGAAGTGGGAGCAGGAGGTGAAGAAGTGAAAGGCAAGTAGAAGCAATTGTTTATTGAAATTTAATGGAAAATATAATATCTAAAGGACTAAAATTTGAATATCTAAAGCACCAGGATTTGAGTATCTAACCTTTAAGTATAGGTTCTGGGACAGCTGTGTGTGTGTGTGTTTTCTAAAATAAAAATTGTCTATTTCTAAATTAATTGCATCTCATCTTACATAATAGTTATATTCTTCAAAAGTGAATGTGAATATAAATTTTGTTAAAATGTTTTAGATACAACAGGAAAATCAGGGATAATCTTTTAATGAACCACCGATTACTTTTGAGCAATGTACCACTTACATCTATGACTGTTGGAGAACTCTGTATTTTTGCCTGCTCAGCTTCTTTAAATCAACCACACCCTTCCACATTCAAGTACACAGGACACGCAGCCTCACTAGATGCTCATAACTTTTAGTGCTATCTCCCAAATTCCATTGTTATCTGAATTTATTTGCTATTAAATTTGAACTCAATTCTATTATTGATTAGTGTAATGTTTTCATATCCCAGATAATGGCTAATCAAATAATATTTTTAAGCTAAGAAAAAGAATACTTGTATCTCTTGGAAAACTCTGGAGATATAATTGAACTTCTCTGATGAAGGTAGTGTAAAGGTATTAACTATTATTAATATCCTTATACTTAATCTTCCTACACATATTTTCTTAGTGGTTTTTAATATTGAAACAAAAGGAATCCAATTTCTCACCCTAGAAACAGGCATGTAATCATGAACTACACCAGGGAAATATGCTCAACACTTAATAATGAAAAATAATTTAATGGCTAAATAAATCAAACCTTACATGTAGAATTTTGAAGACAGGCCTAAAAGAAAGCCACAAGTTCATGTGATTGTGGTAAAATATTACCCATCAATAGAAACTGATACATGGGTACAAATTAGTTCTTGCTTATGAAAATCTGAAATCTCCTATAACTGCTACTTATCATCCCCAGGGTAACAGAATGAGTCTGCCTATATCTCACTTATTGATTGGCTTTATGAATATTTTAAGACAGTGTTTATTTTGCTCTGTGCCTAGTATTCTCTTTCTCTCAGCTAAATACGCATGCCTTCTTTAAACAGATCTTCCAGTCTTCTACATCTCTTGAGCATTAATCTTCTGATATGTTCCAAGTTACTTTTATTCCAACTAAAATGCGATGCTTAGAATCTAAGACAGTATTCTATTAATTGATTAATAATAATTATTTCCATAAACATTTATTGAGCACTTTCTAGCAAATATTCAGGCACTGGGGATAGTAAACAAAATAAAGGGAAAACCCCTGCCAAATCAGCTTACATATCACAGGGTATTTTTAAATTTTAATTCATAAAAGGACCTCACCATCTTCAGCTCCTTTTCTCATCATTTCTCAAAGTAGTTCCTTAGACATAGGTAGGTTTACTTGGGCTCCTTTTAATGTATTTTTGTCCCATTCCCCAGTTTTTCCCTCATGTAGTAATAGAGAATGGACAAGGAAAGATGATGGTAGAGGGTATATTAACTAGCTCTTATTTCCACTTAAGCTACTTCTGTGAGAATGTAGCCCACAATTGCTTGTGGGTATAGGCTAAGTATGAGGTTGACAGTGAAGTGTTCCCACTACCCCACCCCAGGAAATTAGCAACAGGAAAGTAAGATGATTTTCTGAAAATCAAACCATGCAATCAACATATAGTGTGTGGAGTGGACAAATACTAAAAGTCATGGAAAGATTGGGCCTGAGGCTAGCAAACTTGTTTTCTAATTGAACATATTAACAATTTAAAGAAAACTATATCAATCAGAAGGGGCACATAAGGAGTGTTGTCCATCTTAAAAGCAAAGCAAGAATCACATATTTTCCTCAAGCATTACTCTAAAGAGAGAACATCTTCTAAGGTTTCTACAAATTCTTTGTACAGATCTCCTTACAGGTGCATCATTATGGAGAGGAATAACTCAGCTTTTATTTTTTTTATTTTTTTTAACATCTTTACTGGGGTATAATTGCTTTATAATGGTGTGTTAGTTTCTGCTTTATAACAAAGTGAATCAGTTATACATATACATATGTATATGTATAACCCTCCCTATCCCACCCCTCCAGGCAGTCACAAAGCACCGAGCGAATAACTCAGCTTTTAGAACTGCAAGAACTGTACATTCAAATCTCATAGCTAATTCACTTTGTAGTTCTGAGTTTGCTAAGATCCAATCTGTTATGTTGTTCCTGATTATTTTGCAATAAATAATCATTCCGTTTTCTAAGCATTAGTCAACATCTTGAGTCCAATCTACTCTGCGAAACTAAAGAGCTCACCTCTCTGAAACTTCAAGGCCAAGGAAGAGCCAAATCAGGTCTGGAGACCTAGTAGCATCCCTTATGGTTGGCCAGTATTTCAATAGATTGCAACCCTCTACTTTACTATGTGCCCGAGCCTCTTTCATTAAAAAAGACCCAGGTCCTCCATCTCTGTCCAGACTCTCACCAATGACCATCACCATCCTCACAGTTTTTGTGCCCCAGCAAAGGAGAAATTTGCTCAAGCATTCTTTTCAGTTCCTGCAGGTTCTTTATCCTTGAGACAGTGTGTCTGAAGTCCCTAAATGCTCTTCAGCAGGGCTTGCCTGTCCAGAGTGCAGTAGTTTGTCCACAGACATCAAATCAGCAAAGGCAATGTAAACGGCAGTATTCTTTACTGTTCCTTTTGCTCTCTTCCTAAGCCCTCTTTCTAACTTCTACTTTGTCCTTTATTTTTTGAGTTGTCACTCCACCATTTTCCCTTCTCTTCTCCTGAGCGTCTTTCATCTAAACTCTTTAAGATTACCCCAAAAAGCAGTTCTTCCACTATGTTTCAGAAAAGATAATTTTCTTTCAGTCATCTTAAATATTGAACACTATAAGGTAGGATGGGTTGGGGAGTGGGGGGGTGTGACCTTTGGAGTGTAAAAGAAAGAAAAGATGTCAGACAATACACAGAAAACCATCAGATTAACACTGTGATTTAAATGAGGAACAAAAAGGTGAAACATTTGGCTCTGGATAAGTAAATTCACAAGTATACTTCTTAGTTTCTGAGTAAGAAACTGACACTTGCTTACAGAGTAGTTCATTATTGAGCTAACTGTATCTTCCAGTTTACCTGAAAGATTTCCAGTGTCTGCCTCTGTCTCTCTGCCCCTTTCACTCTAATTACCAGTCCACTTTCACTCAAAAGTAGCCCATTTGGTCTATTGCATGTATAGTCATGTTCCTCACACTTGGAATTGTATGGAATGTTTGTTTCTGGATTTACTCATTGTTGGTAATTTGTTCGTGTGTTTTTTTGTTTAACCTTGTGTTTGTTTAGTACGCTGTCTGTGCCCTCTCTAAACACATCTAATTGTTGGAAGTATGGTGCTCCCCACATTTAAAAAATTTCTTTGGCACATTCTTAATTATTTACCTTCTGTATTCACTAATGGCACTGGATAAATCTCTTGTCATTTTACACTAGTTAAAATTAAGGATAAACAGTGACACCATTTGAAGTACTATTGAACTTTAGCTCTCTTTTAGTTAAAAGATTATTTAAAAAGAACAGGTGAACAATTCTGAATTTTAAACACAATTCAAATCATTTTCTCTGTTGAGTAATTAATGTATAATTACATAATTGCTTTATCACATGGCTCTGATAAAATAATTATATGTGGCTTTTAAACAAGCTTTCTGTACTCTGAGAGGTTAACGTATATGATTCATTTGTTAGGGATTTTTTTCTTAAATGGAAGATTA
The DNA here is from genome assembly GCF_003031525.2 of Neophocaena asiaeorientalis asiaeorientalis. Taxonomy (NCBI): domain Eukaryota; kingdom Metazoa; phylum Chordata; class Mammalia; order Artiodactyla; family Phocoenidae; genus Neophocaena; species Neophocaena asiaeorientalis. The sequence goes on from NW_020175318.1 coordinate 27,699, forward strand.
TCTACTAGACTGTTTTTTAACACTAAGTAACTATATACTTAAATACACATTTGATAACAGGTTCATTGATTTAAAAACATGGTCCTAATTCTCCATCCTTCTCTATACTACACACTTTGCAATGTGCCTTTGAAGATTTTCCTATCAAGAGGTAGAACCCATGTTCTCATTTCTTGAATTTGGACTGGATTTGTGACCTTTTTATCTAATAGAATATGGCAGAAGTAGTTTGTCAGATCTAAGGTTAAGTTTCAAGGGAACTTTCATACCTGTATTTACTTTCCTGGAATTCTGCTCAGCTACCATGAGAACAAATACAGGCTAGTCTGATGAGCTAAATCATCTCAGTCACCTCTGTGGACAGCCAGCTAAATGCCAGGCATGTGAAGGAGATCATCCTAGAAAACCGTGATTTCCAAAAATACATGAGTAAACTCAACTAATATCAACTGAGCCTGGTTAAGATCAGTAAAACTACCTAGTTGACTCATAAACTACTGAGTAATAATAAATACTTAGTATAATAAGACTTTAAGTTTTGGAGCAGGTTGTTACAAAGAGATGGCTGATCCAATACCTTTCAGATATTCTTACTTCTATAAACAGAAAACACTTCAAAATATTATGAATAATATAATTTCTAATTACTTGCTAAACAACTCAATCTGAAAGTTTACGTGGCACTTGAATTGAATGTGTCCAAAAATAAGTTATTATGTTACTCCCAAGCCTTTTCTTTTATCCAAATTCTATCCTATAATGTTTAATCACTCTACTTAAACTAAGAAAATTTATTGATTATTTCTTTCTACATTTGCTAGTTACTCCCATTCACCTATTTACTCTAGCCAATGTATTCTCTATTTAAACATTAATTAAATATACTTCCAACTATTCATTCACACAGCTGTGGCTGTAATTCATCTCTCCTGAATTAATTGCCTTGTCTTGAGTATCTCTCTCTACAAATCAATTCTATCAGAGTTTTTTCTTTGTTTCTATGGCACACACTTAATTGTGTGCTTTCTTTTCTTTAAAAAAATGTTCTGTTTAAAGTGTAATACTTTGTTTCAAAAAGTATATTCTTCCTTGTTTTCTGTGTGATAAAAACACAAAGTTTCCCAATACAGATAAAATAATATTCATTGCAGTACTATTATATTTTTAGTTTCAAAAATGTTATCTGGGTAGTGAATTTATGAGCCATTTAAAAAAAAGTCTTCTTTTTACTTTGACATATTAAAGAACTATAGCAATCACATTAACAAATTACATGGTATGAGACAAAATCAGCTTTCTTCATGATTGTTGCAGAGATTGGAGTTCATATGCCTTTGCACATCCAATATCAAATCCCATCATTCACATATCCATTCTCATCCCACACACACCATGTCTCTTAAATTGTCTTTATACCTTTACTCAAGATCCTTCTTATGCATCAAATGTCCTCATTCTCCATTAGAAAAATTCAATTTATCCTATGAAACATAGCTTCAAGGACACCATCTCAGTCACCCTGTGTCTGATATTGTAATCAGAAGTAACCTTCCATTTATATGCTCTCATAGCACTTTTTGCTAATATTAATATAGTTCTTAATCCATTGTAGGAAGTTGTATATGGTTTGTCCTCCCTACCTGACTGTGAGCTCCTTGAAGGCAAATGATTGTATAATTTTCATATTTATATCCTTAGAATCTAATAAAGTGCCTGGCATTAGATATAAGTGACAGTCTATCTGTATGTCAACCACATATTTGATGTAGTTTTAGAACTTTTCCACATTGATTCTTAGTACATGTCTCTACAGAGGAATTACAATAGGCAGCTCATGAGCAAACTGTTGCATTTAAACTTGTTTTCATATCTACATTATATTTTAGCATAAGATCAATATTCATATAAGCATTATTATCCCTAGTTTATAAATGAAGAAACTTGGAGAAGTAAAGAAACTTGGAGTTGATGAAAGTCACAAAGGTCCTTTTAGTCTCTATCTTTTTATTTGACTAGAATCTCTTAGATTTAAGAAAAGAATTTTATCAAAATATAGCATGAGTTAAAATCCCTGAAGTATTCAACTAACTTCAGAGTTCATATATACCGAAAGGTTAAAAGTGTGCATGAATATTTTAAGGTGCAATTTTCCCAGCATAGGCTTATTAAACTGCTATGTTTTCCCACATATAAGTTTATTGTAATTCTAGTGTCTTGCTAACCTAAAAAATTACTGCTTGTAAAAAATTTGTGATATGAATAACTGTGACAATTGCAAATTAATTCATATTTTTCAAGACATGAAGTGACTGAAAAAACACTTGATTTGAAATATAATTCTCATAACACAATAATAAAACTTCAGCTTGAATTTGTCTGGAAGAACTTCAGACATTTTACGAATGGCTATCTTTACTGCATAGCTAGCAACCTCATTTCCTAGAAAAAAGTTTCTTTGCTCTCTTAAAGTTTGTCTTTCTTTGTCAAGTTAAACATTCAAATGCATAAGGCAGGGATTTGACTTCTCTGCTGATTCTGCAATATGAGTACATTCTTTCCAGACAATAAAATTAAATTACTATAATGCTAATAACATGTACCAATAAAACCAATAATGATATTGGCTGTAAATTGACAGTAAGGAAACATTGTATTTATATGCAGAAAGCTGTCATATGTGATTTTAGAGTGAAATAGGAGATGTATTTGTTTTCAAACGATTTCTATCACCATTTAAATTGTTTTATTTTATTGTGGTGAGACCATTGAACATGAGACTTCCTTCTTAAATGTTTCAGTGTATGAAACATTCTTGTTGACTGTAAGTCCAACGTTGTAAAGCAGATATTTAAAACTTACTCATCTTGCTTAAATTAAGCTTTATACCCGTTGATAATTAACTCCTCTCTTCTCCCTCTCACTAGGCTCTGGAAATCACCAATCTACTCTCCTATTTCTATGAATTGGACTATTTTACATACCTCATGTAAGTGGAATTATGCAGTATTTATTTTTCTGTTACTGGCTTATTTCATTTAGCATAAATTCTTCAAGATTCATCCATGTCGTTGCATATTGCAGAATTTCCTTCTTTTTTAAGGCTGAATATTATTCCTATGTATATACCACATATTTGCTTATCTTTTCATCTGTCAAAAGACATTTAAGTCATTTCACATCTTGACTATACTGTAATGAACGTGAGAGTGCTAATAATCTCTTTGAAATCCTGATTTCAATTCTTTTGGATAAATATGCAGAAGTGGGATTGCTAGATAATATGGTAGTTCTATTTTTAATTTTTTGAGGAATCGTCATACTGTTTTCCATAGCAGCTTCACCATTTTGCATTTCCACCTATCACATTTAAAACAATTTGGGGAATTCCCTGGTGGTCCAGTGGTTAAGACTCTGTCTTCCAGTGCAGGAGGTGCAGGTTATCTTCCAACGCAGGAGGCGCAGGTTTGATCCCTGGTTGGGGGACTAAGATCCCACATGCCACACAGGTGCAGTGAAAATCTAAAAATAAATAAATAAATAAATAAAACAATTTGGTTCTGGCATGCACTTGTGTTGTTTTTCTCAATGTTTCTCCATATTTAAATTTTTTAATTCCTAACTATTCTTTTTGTATACAGAGAAACTTACACCTTAATATTCTTATATCTTTTTATTTACCGTGGCAAGAGCTATTTTCAAAATATCACTTGATTATATAAGAAAATATTAATTATTTTATTTTATTTTTTGTGAAAAAATGGTTCTACATGAAAAACAAACTTACTTAGTTCTCATAAATTTTGAGTTTGATCTGGCAGAATCATATGCTATAAAGAGCCAGCTTCACAAAGATGTTTTCCTCTCACCTTCTTATAATTACTGAAGGCACAGGATTTTGCTGAAGATTGAACATCTTCTTAAAATACAGTGAAGATCTTGTAGAAACCCTGATAATGCAAATTATTATACTTGTTGGAACTTTTCAAGTGATGAAGTACTTAACTATATCACCTATACATTTTTTTGCCAAGGCTTATTTTTATATCTCTGTCTTTGCGATGCATTATTATAAGTTTTGCTCATAACGACTTTCAGAAAGTTAATGATATAGCTTGTTATTGAGTGTATACACAATGCAACGATTCTCAATTTTTTTTAAAAATTAAAGAAAGAGATAAAATGAAATCATGAAAGGAAAGACCTTGGTATAGAAGTTTGTCCATATTCCAGAGCATAAAGTCAGGTTAGATCACTTTCCCTTTCTGCCTTTGTTTCTTCACCTACTGATTGAAAGAATATGAGGGGTCATTTACACAAGTACTATGGGACCAAACACAATATAAATGAGAGAAGAGAGCCCGACGGAACACAGTGGCAGTGGGGTGGCCTGTGGAGAACTAGTTAGGTTACATGCTTCTTAACAAAATCCACTGCTATTTAGCTGCAGGTGATTGTAGAAAGGCAGGCCCAGTATCATAGATTTTCAATTTTTTTTCCAAAAATATGCAGCAAATTCTGATTTTAGGTAAAATAGTCTAGTCTTTATTTTTTTTTTGCTACTAAAACATGAATTCTATTGTAGCATTGTTATATAAACAGAGAACAGTTAAATGTGTTATGACAAGAGTGATGACTCATTTGTAAATCTTATGGAAATCCATGCCAGAAAACACTTTTAAGGGATTGGGAAGTGACAATGAAGGTAATGTTGTTTGATCTATATTAAGTTTGAAATTTTTGTTTTTTCTCTCAATATTATAAAATAAGTATTTTTTAAAAAATTGAAATATATTTGATTTACAATGTTGTGTTAGTTTCTGGTGTACAGCAAAGTGATTCAATTATACATATCCTTTTTCATTATACTTTATTACAAGATACTGAATATAGTTCCCTGTGCTATACAGTAGGACCTTGTTGTTTATCAAAAATATACTACTTTTAAAAGTTGACAACTCAGTTTTTTGAACACTACATACCACGACACAACATAATCACCATCCTGTTTTTGGCTTATAAGCTACCAGTTACTAACAGCCTATGGGTGAAAGAATATCCAGTTATGGTACTAAGATGTCTTAATTTTAAGTGTACTGAGCATTTAACATCTCTTTATTGCTTCAGAATGATGCAAGGACTTCTAAGGACTTTAAGAATATCACTGTGCTAGAGATTCTGGAAAAGCCAGTTAACTGATGCCAGAAACTGCTTGATATATAAGAGTTACATTTTTTTAATGAGAATTCATAACTATTTGGTTGCAAACTTGATAACAAAATAACTTTTATTTTCATAATTTTCTTTTAATATTCTTCAAGTCATTTGTGGTTTCAGGCATATATCAGTACAATTTGAAATATACTAGGTATAAGTTGAACTGGCTACATATTGTTCCATATTCCATATTTGGCTTTCAGATTAAAAGCTCCTAAAAAAAAAAAAAAAAACATTATTGCTCAAGGCAATCTCTAGAATTATAATCCAGTGACAAGTGGAGAGCCCAATGCACCTGCAAATAATGATAGCTTCTACTAGAGACTGCCTACAATCTCTTTGTCAGAAAAAACAAAAACAAAAAATACCCCTTTGATCTAATTATCATCATTTCCATTGATTATGGTGTTTTACAAAGAATTACACTAAAACAGTGTTGCTTATATGACAAGATCAAATAATGACAAAGGCACACATACAAAAATATTTGATCTCAATGACAGACTAAACCTTCCAAATTGTTAGTCATTAAGATATCATATCGGGAAAGGTTTTATTTAGCATGGAATTTGGATGAAAAAAATTATTTTTGAATGATGAATTTATGTCAGAAAGCTGTCAATAAAATTATATTCCTGTACCTGGATAACTTTTGAGTTTTTAGAAAGATGATCAACCCTGGAAAGTGAGACCATAGGTGAGCCTTTGTGTCAGCCAGGGTGCCCACACCAAAAAGAAGCGGATTCATCTGATGAAATTCAAAACCGATTGAACACGTATTCAAACCATTTCTTAGCGAGGCTTTTCTTCTGAAACCAATTTCCACTCTGAATGCATTATTATCTTTTGTGTTAACATTTTCACAAGGTTGTATGTTTACGCACAGGCAATTTCTTTTCCCTTGCTCAGCACTTAATCAAAACATCAATTTGAAAACCGTGATTTAGTTTTCATTTTATTAATGGATTATTACCTTTGTTTTTCATTTTTTCCTGTTCTTTCTATTTGAAAATATATTTTATGTGGATCTTGTATATGTTAGATAAGTTTATTTTTATCTCTTAATTTTGCTTTCAAATTGTCCAAATTTTCGTCTTTGTCTCTATTTTCCTTTGTGTATTTTAAACTTTTCCACAACCACTATACTAATTTACCTAACATATTTACATACTTCTTCTTCGAAACTCCCCCTTTAAACCAAACACAGATACACACACACAGACACACACACACATACCACACACACACCACACACACACACACACACACACAGAAAGATAGAGGAGAGAAGGAGGGATTCTTCTATTTTTATTTTAATAAAATAAAACATTTTGAGTTGCTTGTATTTTGTTCTTGTCTTCAGAATGCTTCTTTAACCTAGTAGCTTCTTTTTATTTTTAGGAACATGCTATCGTGTCTAGTCTTTGTGAGAATGCTAATCAAAAATTTAAAAATTTTATATTTTCATAATAGCAAATTTTCTCTGCAATTTATACAGTTCCGTGTGTTCTGAAATATGACAGAGCTTTATAATCATGACTGCAGGCATGACACAGAACAGTTTCCTCACCCCTCCAAAATCCTCTTCTGCTATCCTTCCATCCCCATCCCCTGGCAACCACGATGTCTTCTCCATCCCTATAGTTTTGCCTCTTCCAGATTGTAATATAAATGGAATCATGTGGTATTTCAGTCTTTGACTTTGGCCTCTTCACTTGGCAAAATGCACCTAAGTTTCATTTATGTTACTGTGTGTACCCATATTTTCTCTAAGTATAATGTTTATGGAAAATTTTTCCTCTTTTACCAAAAGCATGTTCGATTTTTTTGAGATCCTTTGTTCTGTTGTTTTTGGCTTTTTGTTGTATGATAGTAGTTTACATAAATGTCTGGTGGTCCTTAATTGCTATTTATTTTTTATAAATGGAGAGCCATGTTGTTAATAAAAGTCACTAGCACAAGCTTTTCTGCCTGGGGTAGGTCTTTTCTCATGACTACCTGTCCCAGGAAGAGAGGGACTGACAGGCCTGTGTGGAGCAGTGGAGACTAGTGACCACCAGGCATTTAAGGGGTGGAATGGGGAGCTGCACATACTGGGTGTAGAGAGGCAGGTGGTTTTCACACCCATTCAAATGTCAAAGTAAGGACTTTAGGGAGGTACCAACACTTACACTCAAAACCTTGGTCTTCCCTGGCCGATTAGTCAGTTTCTTTATAGAGGAGGGTTTTATTTTTTTTTTAATTTCCTTTTAACTAGGAGCAAAGACCACAGCTGCTGTTTCTTCCCCTCTCTCTTTCTCTCCCTTTCTCTCTTTCTCTTTATCTCTGGCAATATGTGTGTGCGTGTGTGTGTGTTGGAAGGGGACGTGATAGGGAGATGGATGTTAGGTGGCCTAGTCCTGTGGTTATGGAGAGAAAAGGTCTGCCCATCTCAAGCTTGATGTCTCTTCACAGCTCTGCTGGAAAAGGACATTTCCTAGTTGAGCAACACTATTGCCCTCTAGATAATGCAGCAACATGAACCAATTGTTCTTTTTTTCCCTATATTCCTCATAATTTATGAAACACTCTTGATCTGCTGCTGTCCTCAGTGCTATTGTGAATCACCTCTTCTATACATGTTTATCATTCCTTCAGTGAGATTTGGGGAGAAAGAGGAAGCAAAATTGTATGCACTCTCAGCCATCCAGAACCAGTATCCAGATAGTACTGCCATGGTAGGAGAATGGCTGATCTCGTGTAAGAACTGTGTGATCCTGCACTGGAAGTCTTCATTACTTGCCACAGAAAGGATCCTTTCCCCAGTAACTTTTTCTTTCTATTTATTCTATTAATAAATTTGGGGCTAATACTTATAAAAGAGAATATATAAGAAATTCCATTTTTATTCCAGAAAAATTAATGAAACCTTCTGTCTCTCTCTAAGGCATGATTTTCAAAATTTACTTCACTGTCCTATAATGCATTTAGTATGCACCTCTACCTTAATCCTATCTCATGGCTTTTTTTTTTTTTTTTTTTTTTGCGGTATGCGGGCCTCTCACTGTTGTGGCCTCTCCCGCTGCGAAGCAACTCATGGCTTTTTTTATTTCCTCACTGGGAAGTGCACTCCTTGTGAATAGTATCTATCCACAAAATCTATGTATCCACATACTTTTGTGAAAAAAGTTATTTATCTGAATATTACAAGGTGATGTAGAGTTACTGAAACAGCAATACATATATAAAGTTTTTAGCTATCTAAAACTAAATACCTTTAGTATTTATCAACACCAAAAATGATAAAAAAGAATTGCAGTAGTAATACACATGTAAATGTTTCTGGAATGAGTATGTTCTCATTAAATACTTCTATTTTGTCTTTGCCTCATTCTGCATTGATTGTTCCACCTGGTGGGAGTTTTACAGAGTACAACAGTTAGCTGTACACTCCTGGATCAAAGCCTGGAGAGTAACTTCTCAGTTGTGCTTCTTTTACTATTTTCTCTTAGTTACACACACACACACACACACACACACACACACACACACACACACAAAGAGGTAAAAAAAAAAAAGTGTGCAATCCTACATGGAATGTTAGAAAATTTTAAATGATGTATGAGATAAAAAAAAAAGTACCTTTGTCTAAAAGCCACCACACATAGAGTACAGATGTTCTTGAACTGCTCTTTGTAAGACTAAGCCCTGAGAACTACCCCCTCTAAATAATCGACAACCTTAACTTTTTAAAAAGGAAAGCCAAAAAAAAGAGAAGGAAGAACTTTCTAGTTTCTTTAGAATTTGGCATTTGTTATCTTCTAGACAAAAATTCTATACCTCTCTCAATGAAAATATTATACAGCAGGTACACTAATCAATATTTCAAGCTAAATCTTGGATGGAGGGACCAATTTCTATTGCTTTTAATCTATTCAAGTGCTAGGACGTTTCTCCTGTGAAACTTTTTAAGTTGTGTCAGACTGACAAAATACTACACCTGCCCTACATATGGCAACAACTTTTATGTATAAACTTTTCTTCGTTGGTGTGTATATATACACGAACATATTGACTCTTCACCTATATTGCCATAATTTGAATATATTCACAAGTGTAATTTACAAATGCACTATCTCTTCATATATACATATATACATATGCTAAAAAGCACTAAACAAGTTTGAAATAATTCAATGTGTAAGGGTCGGAAATAAGTATGCACATTATATTTTAATTTCTAGGACAGGAATAATGTTAACAAAATAGCTTTTTATTTGATATCAGGATTCTCAATCCTTTTTTCTATGAAATTCACTATAAGGAAGAAGTTGACATTCTGGACATATTCCCGTGGTATAGCCTGATTTTTTTAACAATTGTGACATTGATGCTAGAGGCAAATAAGAGGCAGATAATGTACATTTCCCAGCTAACTGTCTAGATGTTTTTCCAGTAATTAAGGGCTCATCTATGTGTCATACCACATGGTTTACCAGGCAGTGAGGTGCTGGCCAGGACTAGAGCAAATGCCAGTCTGGTCCGCTGTAAGAAATAAGAAATCACAGAACTGTTACAATTCAACCCCTTTTAACCTCCGATTTCTTCCCTAAATCTTGCCCTTGAAGGAATCCCTGACAGGTCTCAGAATTTACTGACAAGGTCTTGTAAGTAGAGGATTCTCTTCTTTCGACAACCAGCAAGTTGGAGGGACGAATTCCTGAGAATTCAATGAGTTCAATGGTTCTTGCCTAGAACCAAAATGCATTTTCCTACAGAAACATACTGGATGATGCTTCATGATACAGGATTGACAAAACTACAAATGAAGTGTAACATTGATTAATAGTAATTCTCTGTACTTTAATGCCTAACCATCCATTATATTTTTTTCTGAGAGAAAATATAAGCCAAAGTACAATCAAGTAACTTGAAAAAGTACTCTTGTAAAGCAACAAAAATTTAAAAGGGAGACATCTTCTGATGGAAGTCCCATAAGAAAATAATTATGTAATTTTATATTAACTCTTCATATATTTTAGAAGAATATTCAAAAATTTTAAAAGGTTTTGAAATACATTTCTAAAAGAAGGTTGAAAGTCTTGCAGATGAATAAAAAAAGAGTGCAAAGTGGTGAATAGAATACAAATCTTGGAATTTTAATTTAAAAGCACATGGTCTCTGGAGTTAGACAACAATTGTTGCTGATATGTGTTCTCTTACCTATTTGCTGAGTGAACTTCGATATTTTACTCAACTTTTCTGCTGCTTCATCTGTAAATAAAGATGATAATACTGGTACCAAAAGGAAGCTATAAGATTAAAGAAGATAATATGAAATTTTAGCATGATCATTTTAAATTTGATTTCCCTACTTCTCACTTTCCCCAAGGGTTCTCTGAGCATATTTCTTAGTTTCTTTTATTTGGTGGTTTAGCCAGTTCTATGACATTTATTCAGAGACCACTGCCGAGTTGTGGTAGTCATAAGGCATCCTTGACCTACTAGAAGCAAGACTGACCTCTGTCTTGCCCTGCTAAGCCAGTTGATTTATTTACAGAAGACTGACAAGAAAACCATCAGAAACCTTAACTGATGGCCCAATAAAATGATTATGTATCATTCTTAACAAATTCATTCATCTGCTATTTTGAGTGACTTACTAGTTATTTGCAGTTCATGCAGGTATTGTTTGAAAATAGGCAGTAATTCCGTTTGTGTCACCACCAAGAATACAGGAGCAGGTCATTTATAGCAACCCCTCCCATTTCTGTAATATCAATATCTATAGATGGCAGATTTTCATTATGCCAGTGATTGTGCTTTAAAAAATCACTGTGAACACTGAATTAGTAAATATTGAACCATTGCTCCTAGGGGGAATATGAGGTTAGTTTCCTGTAATCATCTGGTCACAACATTTTCATCACCAATCATTGTATTACCTTGTTTTATGTGTGTTTCTGTTTAAATACATTTTATTTAATATATTGGTATTTTTAAATTGAAGTATAGTTGATTTACAATAGTGTGTTAGTTTCAGGTGTACAGCAAAGTGATTTGCTTATACATATATATGTATAAATCTATATTTTTTTGATTTTATTCCATTATAGTTTATTACAAGATATTGAATATAGTTCCCTGTGTTATACAGTAAATCCTTCTTGTTTATCAATTTTGTATATAGTAGTGTACATCTGTTAATTCCCTACTTCCAATGTATCCCTCCCCCCACTTCCCCTTTGGTAATCATGCTTGTTTTCTATGTCTGTGAATCTGTTTCTGTTTTGTAAATAAGTTCATTTGTATTGTATTTTAGAGCCCATATAGAAGTGATATCATGCAATATTTGTATTTCTTTGAGATGATTCATTAACACAGAACTCAGGAGCAACAGTACGATAACTCATGCATGAACATACTTTATCTAACACATGTATTTTCTCTGCAAAGCACATCACAGCCTTCTTGTGCTTAGGACCCCTAGACAGCACATCAGCACAATGATTGGGGCATCGTACACAGTGAAATCACCAACGAAAGGCACAAAAAGTATGGCACTAAAAAGACCACAGAATGGACACTTGGCTACAGTCTTAGAGCTATAATAAGAAGTCAGTGTCATCTTGTTCCTCCTCAGCTAACAGCACATATGCCTGGGGACTCAAAATTTTGCCCCACTGTGCATGTCCTCAAAGGACTGCAAAAGCACTGTGAATACTGATTTGGGAGTTACAAATAAATTTTAGCCAGTAGGTAAATTTGCAAATAAGGAATCCACAAATAGTGATTATTGCTGTAATTTTTACATTGTATAATTCTTGAAAATCTACCTCTGGATTTATTTCATCTTCTCATATTTTTAAATAAGCCATTACAAATTTTTTCTTTCTTTCTTTCTTTTTTTTTTTTTTTATGGTACGCGGGCCTCTCACTGTTGTGGTCTCTTCCGTTGCGGAGCACAGGCTCCAGACGCGCAGGCCCAGCAGCCATGGCTCACGGGGCCCAGCCGCTCCGCGGCATGTGGGATCTTCCTGCACAGGGGCACGAACCCGTGTCCCCTGCATCGGCAGGTGGACTCTCAACCACTGTGCCACCAGGGAAGCCCTGCCATTATAAATTTTAAAATTGGTAATTTATTACAATTGAAAATTTCAAGATATATGGGATGACTCAGGGTCAAACATGCTATGAAAATTTTGTGTTTGGATCCTCAGAAATTCTTGAAACTGATGTCAATATTATTATAATGACTTAATTTATTTCTGTCCCAGGTAAAGGAAAACCATCAGCCTTTCAGAGCTCAGTAGGTAGTCCCAGAAATAGATTTGGGAAGAGTGGTGAATATTTGGAAGAGCTTGCTGCAAAATTTTGGGAAGAAAGATGACCATAAATAGGTAAAATTGCTAGTGAAAAGTACTAACAAACCAAGAGTAAAGATCTTAAGTTTGAAGTGGTTTTAATCCACTTACCATGTGATCCTCTCTAACAGTACTTAGGTAACCCAGGTGTAAGATAAGAGGTGCTGAATGTCTATGTTGATCCAAGGGAATAGGTTACAATAAGTATAATAGAGAAAAGGGTATAAAACAGTGGAATATGTGACAATAGAAGAGTTGCAGCATGATGTCTGTACTAGTTAGGATGTTGTTAGGGACAAAAGTAAGTTGGGTTGAGAAAACTTAAGGCTTCAGTAAAATCAGAGATCTATTTAGAATATGAATTGAAAGAGATGAAGATAAATGAAGCACGCTCGGTGATTATATGTTAGAGTTTAAATTCACAGAGGTATAATAGTTTGGACTGCTGAAAAAGCCCAGGGCTTTCCATCCTCAAAGATATGAGGATGAGAGGGTTAAATTGATTGATTCCTGGTAAAGAAGTGTACAGTGTGGAGAATTGGATCATTTACATTTATTCTGATGATTGAAGTTCTTGGAGTAGAGAATCATGTGAGTTAGATGCCAATATCCATTGTGAAGAAGGAATGGGAACTCTGCAGAAGAAGTGACAAGATACTGAGGTCTGATGTCATGAACCTCAGGGGAGAAGTGTTTATATGTGAGGGAAGTAGAATAACCATCTGAAATTGGAAATAAGGAACTGGGAGGATGCCAAGTCATCTCAGACTCCTGTGTTCCTAGCAGTGTAGGAGGACGAGAGAATCCTCTGTTCCCTTTAGGAGAACTGTGGGGAGATTATTATGCTGAGACAGGGAGCCAAACTTAAATTATGTCAACTATGTTCACATAAAATCATGGGCAGAGGCTTAGGATTTAAGGTGCAGGTTTATAAAGAAAGATGGATTCTAAAGAACAGGGTAAAAAAAAACGGTAGAGAGTGTGGGAGTGGCAGTGTGAGGAAGAAATAGAGGGCAGGGAGGAGAAGGCTGGGCAAGAAGGAAAAGGAGAGATAGGTTGGGTATGTATTTTCGGTTGTGTTTAAGTATAACTGGAATTAAAGGGCTTGATGGATTTAACAATTATCCTGATTCTTTGCCAAAGCTGGTATAAAACTCAGGTAGTATTAGAGACCAGAGGAGTTTAGCAATCTGCATCCTGGTTCACCAGGCTGACCTCTCTAACCTTCCCCATTCACGTGGCTGCAGTGGGACCAATTGCTGAGCATATATGCTCAATGAGAAAAAAATCTGTGCATGTACATTCAATGAGACAGAAATAACCCGCTGATCCAAGCTTTTCCCTGGAGATTTTTGTGCAGGTGATAAAGACTGCCAGTGTATAGCTGATGGATAAAGTTGTAAGATGCCATATTCAGGAGCTGGTAGTAGCCAAGTGTCCTGTCATGAACACCAGAGGAGGAGAAATTTTACTTTATTTTAAAAGAGAATCAACAGTTTTGTCTCTGGAGGAGAGTGATTCCTTTTAAGGTTAAAAGAGAATATATAAGAGGATAAATATCAAAAATCTTAAGAACATGTGATTATGTGTTTATTTTATATGCTGAATTTTAATATTAAAAAATCAATTAATTCCTTGCTGTAAAAGAAAAAGAAATGACAAATTTTACTACTGATTTTATTGTATGTGTGTGCACATATGCTATATGTAAATATATATATACTATATATGAGTACATGTATGTGTGTATACATATATAAGCATATATATACTGTATATATATACATATATATATATACCTCATATATATAGCCTCATGTTATTGTTTTATCTTATCTATAAACTGTTATTTTAAATTTATGGTTCTGTTATGCTTTCTTCTGTTTCTGGAATTATGTTTTCTTCTAGACTGCATCTTTAGTCTTTTTTTTTTTTTTTTTTTTTTTTTTGTAATACGCTCCGTGGCATGTGGGACACGAACCCGTGTCCCCTGCATCGGCAGGCGGACTCTCAACCACTGTACCACCAGGGAAACCCTCTTTAGTCTTTTTAATAATATCTTTCTCTCTTTCCTCCTCCTCTTCTTATACCTTTTATAAGGTAATATCTATTTGACTTAGTAAAATTCAATTGATTTCTCCTTGACTTTTCCCACTTTATGAGAAAACATTTTTCTTTCTTCTTTTCTAATCTGTAACTTGAAATCCGTTCAAGCTTCTTGCTTGTCTACAATCTGAGGGCATGGGAAGGGATGGCATAGAAAATGGTGAACTAAGGCTATGTGCAGACTTCTACTTTGAGAATATGGACTTTGGGGAATGCTCTAAAAGCAGAATGTTCTAAAAGGGTGTTAACAAAATATAGAAGTGTATCCTATTTCTAAGGACAGTACCCCTGAATCTAGACCATTTCCAGCTTGGAGCCCTAGAAATGGCAGGCTCCAGCACTTTTTCCTGCATCTACTACTGAAGCACTGAGATATCAAGATACTGACATCCTTAGTGATTGATAGGATATTCTATTTTTAAGTGATTTTCCATTTATCTCTCCAGTACACATCTCTTCTGATTGTGTGTGTGTATTGAGGATGGGAGTATATTAGTGAAGACTGTGAGGACTTTTCCTACTTATCTCTTTTCCCCAGTACAGCATCTGGAGAGTGGGACAGAGAGTTAGGATCCAATTTGACCAGTAAGAGTTTTCTTTTTCTTTCCTTATCCACCATTTTAGGGAAAATAACCACACTTCAGTGATAGAAGTTTTGCTAAACTCCAGTCTTATGTGCTCATATCTGTCAGATTTGGTGATGCATCTTCTGTGATCTGATTTTATTCTATCCCCCTTTACTTACCTGGGACACTCAACACTTATTTTAAATACAGAAAAAATTGAGGTCAGAGTGTTACCTAGTCACCCAAGTTTAATCAGTTAATAAAAGAGTATTTTTAATTTATAGGAACTGTATAACTTTTCAGTGAATACACGTCAGTGAAAACTTTTAATAAAATACATTTAAGAAAAACATAACAGGGGTTATTTAGAAAAATATATAAATTTACCAGTAAATATCAACTGGAAACTTATTGGGTGTTATTTTTCTATGCATCTGATCTTTTAAGAAAGAGACTGAATTGATTATGAATCTAGACATTAAATGTCAAAATACTAAATTTATGTCAAGTGAAATGTAAAAGCTTTAAACCTAATTCCTATTTTTATACCATCACTAAACCAAATATACCCCAAACCATCACTAAACCAAATATACCCCAAAACTATAAACTTTATCTGGTTGACCAACGATACAAAATAATTACTAATACTTTACTGAGTAATTTCTTAAGCTACAGCAATTGAACCAACCAAACAAAAATGTTAAAGCAAATAAGACTACAACTTCTAGAGTTATCAATTGTCTAACTAAACCTCTGAAATATATATGTAGGCATGTATGTATTTGGTAGAATGTACTAAATTTTTCATTATTTTGTTCTCAAATATGGAATAGAGGCTCACAAAATCTAACAACAAGACCAGAGTCTGCAGTGCTTTGTTTATCAAATGATTCAGGGTGATTCCCTCTACAGAAAAGAGCCCTAGACCCTTAGGACAGGTGTCTGGAGAAATTTTCAACAGCTGATTTAAGAAATAAACTCAAACTGCTTCTGGTAGATGTTAGATGTTTTCCTTTAAACTGTACTGATATGGAAACATTCTAAAGGTCATCTTTAGTGGAAAAATCCCTTTACCCTTAGGAGCTGTAGTCATGTTTAAAGTCTTAGAATCTCTCTTTTTCTTCCTTTTTTTTTTTTTTTTTTTTTTTTTTT
>NW_020175318.1:44376-49744 GCF_003031525.2 Neophocaena asiaeorientalis asiaeorientalis
TTTTTTTTTTTTTTTTTTTTTTTTTGTCTCTCTCTCTCTCTCTCCTTACCTTAGGTTTATTGTGTGTTTTAAAAAAATTTTGTTTAGACCATCAGACCAGTGCTACTCTGCTTCCTATTTAGCTTCCAAACTGAGCCTTTTATTCTTAACCAGTAGGTTGGCTACTTCCCAATTTCTTTTTGTTTTTGGAAAAGTATCTTTTTTCTTTCATTGCCTTGGCTCAGCTGGTCTACTGTCTGCCAGCCTTTAGAAATGACTTCCTCCATTATTATTTTATGTGTATTGGATTGGCAACTATTGTAACTACAACTGTTGCCTACATTGTGTTCCTCTATTTCACTGACAAGAACTCCTCACAGCATCCACAGCTGAAATATCCACCCACAGCTCACAGTATCTATATACTGAGTTGTATTTTTTTCATGGGGGGAAAAAACCCCATTCTGATCACAATACTTTTCTATATTTCTTACATGACTGTTAATTTATTAGATGAAACGCTAACATTTTTTTCAAACCATTTGCACAAATTCTAAGTCATATTGCACATCTATCTCTACCCATCAGGGCCTAAACATGCAGGAATTCACATTTGTATTCACAAATGGAAGAAGTGTACAACACAAGGACAGGGTGATCCTACTTAGAAAGTGCTGGAACAGAATCCAGACAATTAACCAAGCGGCTATACCCCGTGAAGTAACAATAGCTGTGACCAGGGCTGACATGGTTTGCACACTGGTCTGTCTAGTCCCATTTGTGCATAGACTCAGCTATTGGGTCATCAATGTTCAGTATGAATAATGGTTGCCTGTCTACTGTCATGATCCCCTACCCCATACATGTAGACACACTGGCAGTCCTTAGTGGTCTGAATGGAGGACAACACATCCACCAAAACTCAACTCATCCACCAAAACTCAACTCAACCATAACTTCCTCAGTAAGACCTTCACCAGTCCTCAGGCATAGATAGGTGATCCTGCCCCAAGTTCCACAAAAGCTGAGATGTATGGCTGATATGACACCTATACCATACTATTGTCATTATATTTCCACTGGTCAGTCTCACCCATAAGACTGCAGTTGGAGGTAGATGGAGAAGGGAGCTATCAGAATCTCTTGTTGAGTTTTCAAACCATAATCATCTGTGCAACTGCAGCAAGAACTTTTTCTTTGGTCTTTCTGAATTTTGCCTGCCAGGACCCCTTATTCAAGCCTATACACATATTTTTCTTCTAACTGAGTTTTCCATGTATATTGATTTAATAGTTTACCTTCACTGTCATACTAACTAAACTACAGAATTAAGGCCCTGGGTTATAGGCTCTAGTGACAAAAACAGTCTCTAATTTTTTCAGGAATATGAATCTTTTCTTCTCACCAAGAATTTGAGTACATGCCTGATATTGTGCAAGCAAGCATACAGTATGGGCCACCACCCTTTAATTACACCTCTAAGATCTGAAATCTAGGAAAAACAAAGTTGTGGGGTGTTTTTAATTATTACTTAAAAAAATTCTCATTTGGCAGCACAACCTAACTTCACCAGGACTCATTTGCTGGTAAAACTGAACCAAAACTGATAGGTGACTAATTATAGTCTTCCTTCTATGGTATTTGAAAAAAATCAAATACTATATGAATAAACAATAATGTGTTTAATTATGTGATTCTGTCCCAGTTCCCACTGAGATGTTATATATCATAAAGTATATTTTCCGTGTTACCTTGATAAAATCTGAAAGATTCTAAATTTTCATATACTTTTTGCCCCAACTGTTTTGTTTAAGGAATTATGAACCTGCAGATGTTAAACCAATTTTCTGTTAAATTGATTACTTATTTCTATGTTCACCTCAAAATTCAAAATTGCTTCATGAACTAACTGATGCTGTCTACACTATGCAAACACCAGTCTGAACCCCATTCCCTCATCCTTCTCCCTTCCTCATTTATTTCCTGATTTGACAGATTAGTTTGATACCATGTAACATGGAAAAGTGTCTGCTTTCACGCCTTTCTGTGGCTTTCATTTATATTTAGACTTGCACAAGATATCTTTTTATGTACAAATTGACTGGTTGTAATTTAATTTCCCTGGGAATCTGAAGTAGAACTAGGGCGATTTTCATAAGCAGCTCATAGATCCTTCACAGTGGCACTGGTAAATTGGCCTAATATTGATAGTTTTATGCAAATTAGCACAACCTGTAACAAATTTTTGAAGAGAAAGTCTTCTAAGAATACACAGTGTTTAATCTCCCTTTTAGAGACTTTCATCAAACAGGATATTTTCTAAAAGCAATTATCTAAATTATACATGGATAGCTCAATAATTTAATGTCTACATATTTGTTTCAGTGCATCTTTTTTAGTGCTTTGAAAATTCTAAATAACAAAAGTAAATAGGTGAAACAATTATTTCTGCAACCAATATATTTAAAATTGACTTTCACTCTTAAAAACTTTACATAGAATTAATGACAAATAACATGCACATTTACTGTTATGCGTTAGATGGGAAATGATGTTTAAATGATACTTTAAAGTGTTGGCTTATTTATATGTAGGTATTGAAATGAATACAAGGAAAAAGCAACTTTAATAGACAATTAGTCAAATTTCTTTTCATGATTTTTGGTGTCACTTTTATTGTTTAATTTGGGGGAGCTTCTTTTAAGGTGTTTTATTTTAGAGTACTAAGTTATCTACAAAAGAAATATATTGTTGCTAATTTTAAAATACTTTTAAAAGATAGTATGATCCATGAAGTGCAAACATATAACACATAAAAATATAAGTTCAATGGCTTATTTAAAAGGATGAATTAGTTTTACCTCATGACCTTTAGTAGAAAGTTAGCAGATGAACTCATAATATAAATTTATTTTTTTATTTATTCATCAAAAGTACTTATATATACCAGACCTTTTCTAGAAATGCAGGATATAGAATGAGTCAGACAAGGTCTCTGTTATTCAAAATTAAAATCTAGCATAGTGAGATTGACATAAATTATTAAATAAAATAAAGGGTTCTAGGTAGGAAATGGTAAAGAGGTTGAATAGGAAGAAGCAGTGGACTTGAGGGGCAAAAAAAGTAGATAGTATCAAATGTAAAATAGATAGCTAGTGGAAACAGCCACAGAGCACAGGGAGACCAGCTTGGTGCTTTGTGACCACCTAGAGGGGTGGGATAGGGAGGATGGGAGGGAGACAGAAGAGGGAGAAGATACTGGGATATATGTATATGTATAGCTGATTCACTTTGTTATAAAGCAGAAACTAACACACCACTGTAAAGCAATTATACTCCAATAAAGATGTTAAAAAAAAAAGAGAAAAAAGGTAGATAGTACAAGAAAAGCTTTAAAGAGGCAGGTTACTGAAATGCTTGATGAAAGATATATTTGTAGAATGAGGGGTATGCATGTACTTGTTGGGTTGGTTGGTGGGGTAGGGCAGGGGGTGGGTATTTAATACAAAAGTGAGTGTGAATACTTACACTAAGGGCCATAAAACATTGAATGTAAATTGCTTTGTTATGTTAGGGAATAAAATGAGTAAGATTGAGAAGTGTTTTGTGCTGTTGACAAGGCTAGGGATGTAGCTAATGGGAGTCAGGCCATGGAAGCATCTGCGACCTTGATAAGTAGTTTGGGCTTTGCCATATGGAAATGTGGGGACATTTAAGGGATGTTAGCCCAAGGAAAATTGGAATCAGATTAACATTATAGAAAAATCTATGCATATGTATAGTGTATGATAAAATTGAATCCTTTAAGACTAGAATCAAAGAAGTTGGCCAAAAGATTCCATGTGAGACATAAAGACAGTCCAAGAAAAAGCAATAGTAGTAGGCTGGAAGGAATGGAATTTAAAAGTCAATAGAATAAAAAGGGACACATGATTTTGGTCTCAGGCAGATTTATGCTTGAGTACTTACTAGCTATATTTGCTACTTACAGTATAATGTTTGAAAAATGATTTAACCTGTCTTCTCTTGAATCTCCCTTTGTAAAATGAAAATAAACATAGTACATATTCATAAGGTTATTGTGATGATTAAATGAAATAATGCTTGACATATATACACTACCAAATGTAAAATAGCTAGTGGGAAGCAGCCGTATAGCACAGGGAGATCAGCTCGGTGCTTTGTGACCACCTAGAGGAGTGAGATAGGGAGGGTGGGAGGGAGGGAGACACAAGAGGGAGGGGATATGGGGATATATATATGTATACATATACAGAAACTAACAACATTGTAAAGCAATTATACTCCAAAAAAACAAAAAAAATGAAATAATGCTTGTAAAATACTAGGACAAACCTGATACATTATGAGCCTCAGTAAATGTTAACATTTTTTGTTATTAGGAATACTTTAAATGAACAAAAGTGCAAAGCAGAAACAAACATGGCAAATAAGTAGATATTTGAAAAATGTTTCAGTTGTGTAAGTGTTCAAGCATATGCAAAGTAAATTGACACCAAGGGATAATTTACACCTAGCCCATTAACCAACATTAAAAGAATGATAATACTCAGTGTGGGCAGGTGGGTGAAACCAGCACCACTCAAACTTCAGGGGAACGGTGTGGTTGTTCCGGAGAAAACATAAATCAAAAGACTGAAAAATGCATATCCTTTGACCCAGCAATTCCACATCTGGGATTTTATACTGTAGAATAGATAAATATAAAAATATAAATAAATAAGGGTATCATTTGTGGCATTGTTTATGGTAACAAAATACTGGGAGCAACACAAAATTCAACAACAAGGAAATGTTTAAATAACTTATGTTGTAATTTATAGAGTGAAACTGTGTTCAGCCTTTAAAACGATGAAATAAATGAATATGTATTGCTGTGTAACTATCAACGTGGTGTTTAGTTTTTTAAAAAGCAGGTACGGCATAAGCTAGTTTTTGATTGAACTCATAAATGTACAATTACATATGGTATATTGGATAGATCTCACTAAATTTATAGACTTATTAAAAGTTGTTAGAATGAGGGCTACATATAGGAAAAAGTGAAGGGAAAATTGATTAATGAAATTCCCTCTGGAAACTAGAGCCCTTTTCATGGTATTAGTGTTATGAAAAGGAAACACTTTTCTCACAAATTGAAATAAAGGAGGTGAAGATATATCATGCAATCCAATAATTTCCTGACTCCAGAGAAAACAACTTGAGGTTTTTTTTGTTTTCATGGGTTGTTTTTGTTGTTGGTTTTTGTTTGTTTTTTGTTTTGCTATCCAGCCTAAAGTACTTCTCTTCTTTTTTCCTCTCCAAGACTCTTGCTTTCTCTCTCTTTTTTCTTCCTGCCACACGTACTCTGAAGGCCATAGATGTTATA
>NW_020175318.1:49774-119921 GCF_003031525.2 Neophocaena asiaeorientalis asiaeorientalis
TTTTTTTTTGTTGTTGTTTTTGTTATTAAATTGTCAATAAGATCATTTACTAAGAGGAGGGGGTCGGCAGTGCGGACGTGTTTTTTGTTTGTTTGTTTTTGCGGTGCGCCGACTTCTCACTGTTGCGGCCTCTCCTGTTGCAGAGCACAGGCTCCGGACGCGCAGGCTCAGTAGCCATGGCTCACGGTCCCAGCCGCTCCGTGGCATGTGGGATCTTCGCGGACCCGGGCACGAACCCGTGTCTCCTGCATCGGCAGGTGGACTCTCAAACACTGCGCCACCAGGGAAGCCTGATGTGTGGACGTGTTTTAAGAGCATAGCAAAGAGATGTGAAGCACACTGCAGAGGACATCGATCTAACACACAGCATCTCTTTGTGGGTCTTCTCCTTTGCTGGTCCCCAGTAATACCAATCAACTCATTTAGCTAAAGTCTGACTCCTTTAGTTTATTTCATGGGTGTTTTATAAGAGTTATGGGGAAAGGTAATCTTTTTTTTCCTGTAGGTGTATGAGTTTACAAAGATATTTAATCCTAGAGCTGTTGGTACCATTTTTTTCTGTCATGGAACAAGACATTGCCTGAAAAATTAAGTCAACACAAAGGATGGAAGAGAGAGAAAAGAGAGATACTCCTATGATATCTTTGAGCACCTGTATCCTGAAATGTTTGAAGAGAATCCTGTTTCTAGACCAGTGGATCTCAAAGTGTGGTCCCCACCCCTGGGTACCTGTTAAAAAATCAAATCATACATTCCAATTTTAGACCTACTAAATCAGAAGCTCTGAAATGAGACCCAGCAATTCTATTTTAACAAGCCCTATAGGGAATTCTCATGAATGCTAAAGGTTCAGAGACACTGCCCAAACTTTCAAATACATGAGCCATTAAATGCCTTATTTCTGTCCCTTTCAATTGAAAACCCCTACTAATACAGCTACTGGGATAAATAGAATAAGTTGGGTTATGATAGCTCAATAGTATTATAGACCCAAAGAGAACTGAAATTATTTTTTAGTAGCACCAAACTTTATGGTTATGTGATGTCATGGGGCAAATCTCAGCTGTCCAATTGTATGAATAGAGATAGTAAATGGTGAGAGTTTTAGGGAAGCTGTCTAAGAAAAGCAAGATGAAGGAGTAGGACCTTAGATGAAAGTTCAAGAAGGAAATGAAGGCAGAAATGAAGTGATCAGTGACGATATAAATGTGAGACCAAAGGTCAAGATATCAGAATGATATCAATGAATATATGCAGAAAGTAAGACAATGAGAAAGAAAGAGGGCAGGAGGCTATGGTTAGACATTTTCATACCTAAATTCAAGTTAGAGCAGTTATAAGGGGTAAGAGTGTCTGGGATGGGGTCTAGGAACAGATGGCAAGGGTTGTTGGTGTTGAGAAGATCAAGCAGTTCCAGATTCCTGGGTCAAACATGTGGACTTCCACAAAAGTTTAGCCAAGTGCCAAATTCCATAATGAACAATGAAATAGGATATTGGTAAATAAGGAGAATAAGGTGTTTTGAGGGTGTCATAGCTAGATGAAATTGGCCTCAGAAATGGAAGCAGTTCTGTAAGTGGGAAGTTTTGGTCAAGACGTAACACAGGCAGGTATGGGAACTGTAACATGGTCCATAGAACATGGCACATGGAATTCTGCATTATAAACCTCTACCAAGGAGAACTGAGAGAAGCAATGCTCGGTGGTGGGGAAGATTTCCTGAAGACACAGAGTTAGAGGCAGCATCTTGAGATGCTCACTAAGAAGTGATGCATCCACTGTCTGGAGAGAGTATTGTGATGTTCAAAGATGACAGAGAAGAAGCAGAAAGAAGCAGAAGTTAGCTTCCATTGTCTCTATTAAGAATATTCAGAATGGAAGCAAAGTGAAGAAATAGAAGATGAAGATCATTTTATGCTCTGTTATTGTACATTAACATTTACCTGAGTCAATCCAAGATTACAGTTGATCTATTTCTATAAATAATTTGTAGAAACTTCTCAAAGGAGGTACACATTTTGAGTGTGAATAATGGAGCACATTTACTTGCCATTAGAAAAATTAACCTTGGTGTTGAGTGTGTAGTAAATGCAGCCTGCATTTCTATCATGTCTTCCTCTGTGGCATGCAGGGGCAGGCTGGCCTTGTACCTGGGATTGCCTTCACTGTGTACTGATAATCTGACTGTAAGTAGGGCACTAGGTTTCTAAATAGTGATGGACATCAGTATCTCACTACTAATGTTGAGGATCTTGGTCCGTGTTGTGAATGAAAATACTCATTCAAGCACAGTATACATATCAGAAATCTATAAGTTTGTCAATGTGTCAAACCATTCTCTGGGTTAATCGCTAACAGTCATTTCTCTAGTCCTTTCCCCCCAAAGAAAATATTCTTTAAAATATCCTGTGTCAATGACACCACCACCTCGACAAAATGAAGTATTTTATTTTCATGCATGGTTCAGACCTTCCAAGATTTCACATTTTTGAGAAAATGATAAAAATAAAAGTAGATGATAACACAAAAACATGGCTTTCGATTTTTTTCTTCATAATGTTCTATGTTTAGTGATGTTTTAGTTTTGTTTTGGTTTATTTGTTTTGGACAGTAATGGATAGTTCCATTATTAGGCTTCAATTCTACAGACCCAGGCTGAG
Source organism: Neophocaena asiaeorientalis asiaeorientalis (assembly GCF_003031525.2). NCBI lineage: Eukaryota > Metazoa > Chordata > Mammalia > Artiodactyla > Phocoenidae > Neophocaena > Neophocaena asiaeorientalis. The sequence continues at coordinate 52,435 of NW_020175318.1, forward strand.
AGGATAAATGAAATAATAAAATGCATTCTACGCTGAAAGTTGTATTTAAGACTGACTCATTTCTGCTACATATTCATGGACATCTATTTGTCATTAAACTACAGTGTTTTTTTTTTTCTTATTTCCCGTTCAGTCAAGCACCACCTGTGTAAACCTAGTCCCACCACATTAAAAAGCACATATATTAAGAATGTTAAACATTCTCTGTACATCAAAAAGTGCTTCCAAGTAGTTCCCAGCAGAACATGTCTATCTCCAGCTATTGAGTCTTAATGTATGATTTTCCTGTACCTTGTCTTTCTTTACACATCAATCTGTTCATGGAATCTGCCATGCAAACAGTAACAGGGAAATCACTGGGGCTGTCAAGGAAATGACACTTTTCTCCTTTACCAGAGTCTGAAAATGATACCCAGATTTTTCTGAAATTCTCCAGGCAAACTATGTCTTTCTTTTAAAACCAATACCATCTGCCCAGGCAGACATTTGTGAGCTGATTGTCACATAAAAGATTTTAGCTGATTTCTGATGTTCAAGCTTGTTATATTAGTTTATCAAGCTTTCACTTAACTAGATGACTTGTACATTTCAAATTGAAGATGGGTATTGTAGAATGTAAAGGCATGGGTTACTTTTAGTCAAACTACAGAGTGATAACAGAGGCAGCCTTGATTTATATTTTAAAATAAAGTCACTCAATATTTGTTTCAATTTGACATATGTACATATATGCATGATTTATGAATTTTTAAGAATTTTTTCTTTCAGAGTGAAAGTTGAAATATAAAAATATATTATCAATGGGTACAAATGAGTAGTGGGCATTTTCATGTTTCTTGATTAAATTTTTATTCAGATTAAAATTTAACCAGTATCATATAATTAAGTATAATCTCAAACACTCAGCTGCAGCAAAATGATCCCCTTTTAATCATTTCTAATTCCATAGCTAATTGTATTCAGCAGATAATTCATTCACAAGAGTACACTTTTATACCTGGTTCAGCTACATAATTCAATTAATCTAATTATTTTCCCTAATTCATTGTTACTCAAATATTTATCATCTTAAAGAAAAAATATAAAAAATACATATGTGTTGCATATGCATATATGTACATACGTGCCCTATAAATGATGTTGTAATTTTTTTCACATAAAAGCATTGATATCATCCTGTGTAAATAAATATATATGTATAGCACAAATTTTAATGTTGCTCAGGATTTCACGGTATGCACGTATTACATATGCCCTGTTTGAAGGACTGTTATGAAGTTGCAGTGTTTTGTTCTTGTTAAAAGCATATTGATGAACCTTTTTATTGGTAGATTTTTATAAACTTGCACATTTCTGCTCATTTTTATAACTCCCCAAGGGTTATAACTGATCATTAGGAAGTTAGGAATATTGTAATGATTTTGGTATATATTATTATATTCTTGTAAAAAATTATAAAACGAAGCCTCCTTCAGCATTGCACGAACGTTTCCATTTCTCTATAAACGTGTCAACATTAAATCTTTTAATTAGTTACTCCCTGATATTTGAAAAATGGTTTCACTGCTTTAATTGTTTCTTGATAACTACCAAGGTTTAATGTTTTCCCATAAGTTTCTAGAACATTCTAACAATTCTTCTGTGCTTTATGTCCTTTCCCATTATTCCATTAGAGTGTTGCTCTTTTCCTCATTCATTTGCAGTAACAGTGCATTCTTTAAAGATATAAATTCTTTATGTGTTATATAAATTATCTGGATTTTCCAGATTTCCATTTGCATTTTAGTAAGGCTTATGGTCATTTTTTACTAGCAATGTTTGTCAATCATTTATATTGAATTATTCTTTATGTACTCTGTTACTCTTTATGGTTTGTTATCACTCAGAAAATCTCTCCCTGCTCCATTATTATACAAGTATTTGAAACAATATTTTTCTAGCAATTTTATAGTTTTATTTTGTATGCCTGATTTTTAATAAATATAATTTAATAATGACTCTTCCAATGACTTATCTGAAATATCATCTTTGTCATATGCTATAGTTTTATAAATTGGGCAATATAAATCTCTGAGTTATATTTGTGGGGCTATTTGTCTATTCCTATTCTAGCATCATATTCTTTTATTTCATACATTTAACTCTTTTTTAGGGAAAATTATATATTCCCAATATTATCCCAACCTTATTATTCCTTGTTTTCAAGAATTCTATAATTATTTTCACATGTTTGTTATTTCAGGTCAATTTTGAAATGATTTGGTTAAGTTGTTACAAAAATTTTAAAAAAAGTTTTCATTAGTTTTTTACCTGAATGTCACAGAAACATTTCACCAGCACTTATTATCTATTCTCCTTTTCTTTCTTTTGCACTAGAAACCCAAAATGTTAGCTGGATATAGGTTGCCTACCCTTACAACTTACCATGGCTATGTAATTAAACTAGTGGCTGGGTGCATGAGTCCAAGTGACAAGTACAGCCTCTGAGCCATTTCCTTAAAAACTGTTGCCCTACAACATTCAACTTGGAATTGATTGGTGAGAGAAAAAACAAACTTCTTTTTTACTTAAGACTGCGTATGACAGGATACTTTTTATAGCACTTTAACCCCGAAACCTAACAAATAGAATTGTCTGCTGGGATGTTGGAATACGGACAAAATCCTAGAATATGAAGGATTGCCTTAGCAATAGCTTAATAACTAGAAAGAACACAGGTATCATTATTGTCCTGCAATGTAGTCACCAACTTTAAAGCACTCGGCAGAACACTTGCTGTGATAACCTGGATGTCAGACTCACGAGTACTGGTTGAAAAAATGTAAAATGTTTGCAGTGGCTATTCCTTGTTGCTTTTAGCAATAGGGAGTGAAAGAGACATTTGGCCAAAAATTGGCCAGTTTGCAAGCAAATATAGAAAAAAAAACAAGCTTTGGTTAAGGGAGGTTCTGACAGCCAGTGGCCTGAAATTTAAACTGAATGAATGTCCAGAAGTTTGAGGCCTTGATGAATTTGAAGTTCCAACTGCATCTGTATGAAAGCAGCAAGAAGTAAATTTATTGCCCAAAAGCAGACTGGAAGCAAAAATCAGATTAAGGGTGTTGCTGTCCCACATGAACTCATGGTTACAAATCCCTCAAGGGAACTCCCATTATAGGACAGAGAGAGATGACTGATAAGTTCAGAAGCCATCCAATGTAAGAAGAAATTCTGCAAGTTTAGGAACTGTAAACAGAGGAGATCTATGTGAATGGTTATTTCACATAAAACTGACTGGAAGCAAGTAGAACAGAGACTGCTAAATTTTGGAGGAAATTGAATTGCCAAATAAATTACAAACCTGAGCACAGAAACCTATGATTGTTCTGGCTCCGAAGCAACCCTGAGGTCATCAAACCTCCATATCTGCAACACCCACTGAAACAGTGGCTACAGGGCATAATAGGTGAGGGAGAACTTGCAAAGGATCACATAGGGGATGAAAAGGACTGTGAAAAAGGAAGTCCCTTCTATAGAGAAGAATCAGGGTTGACAAGAGAAGATATAACAAGGAAATTGCTCCCTCTGGGGCAAGGAGTCTTCTTTCAAGCAGGGTTTGATATTGGTAACAGACAACTGAATGTTTCCAAATCTCCTTTTTTCCAAATAATAATTTATGCATTTAAGTGTTCTTCTTCCTAATCTTCTGTGAATATTGGTGTCTTTATCTTTGACATTATTAGTTCTCCAACCCTTAGAACTCATTCTTGGAATTAATACAAATAACAGATTTGTATTAATTAAATTTGAGCTAGATGCAGGAAGTGGGCGGGAACTTGAGAGCATGCATGTGTATGTGTGTGCATGTGTGTTTAGTGTCTGTGGGACAGAGGAGTCCAGACAGGGACTAAAAAGCATTTCTCAGCTTCTACTCTCCTATTCTTTCATTTAATAAGCATAACAATTTTTAAATTTGGCTCCAAATTTTCGACACTCTTCCACTGAAAAGCGGGTTCTATGTCTTCTCCTCTTGAATCTGGTGGCCTTTGTGTTCATCAGTAAAGTAAAATAAAGATGACACTAGGTGATTTCTTAAGTCCTCTTAAGGCAATTAATTTTCTCCCTCCTTCACTGGGAGAATTCTCCCTAGGGACCACTGACTTGGCATGTAAGCAGTCCAACTGCCCAGAGGTTGCCATACTGGGAGAAAGCCCCAGCTAGTATATCAAGACCACATGGAAAAGTTCTGGGTTAACAAGAGAGAAAAATGTTCAACCAGCTACCAGCAGCTCCATCACCCCACAGCTCTACTCTTACTCTTGATATCTTCACATTATAACTGCAGGAGAGATATTGAGCCAAAACTGCCCAGTTGGACTCTGCCAAAGTTCCTGAGCCACCAAAAGTTTGAGAAATAATAATATGATTGTTGTTGTTTTGAGTCACTAAGTTTTAAGTTGATTTGTTACTAGGCATGTAGAGATTCCACCCTGCTTTGGAATAGTTACAGACTTCATTTCTTAGTCTACATGGCAGTCAGACATGGCAACATGACTAGACTGTTGCCAATGAGATGTGCACAAACTCTCCTTAAAGATAGATGCCCTAGCATCTCTATTTCCTCCTTCTAGCCTAGTGGAAATAGGAAAAAATAGGGGAAAAAATAGAAAAAAAAAAGGAAAAAACTAGAGTAAATTTGGAAGCTAAGGATACCAAGGATGACAAACAAATCCTGACACCTCCAGGCCTTTCACTTCTGGACTGTTAGATTAAGAAGAAATAAATTCCTTTCCTACTCAAGTCACTATATTTTGATATTTGTTAAAGCACTTTAGCTTATATTAAAATAAATGCAATGATATGCAATAAAGGTGGACATCTTTTCAATACTGAAAAGTCATTAATACATATTTTCTCAGAAATGTGTATATCAACCTCCATTTATTCAATTTATCTTTTCTTTCTCCAGGGAAGTTTTATACTTTGTTTGGTTTTTATATAGTTATTATGCATATTTTGATAGATATATCTAGGCTGTTTTATATTTTTGGTGTTATTATGAGGAAGATCTTTTTTACATTTTTCATCATATTTTCTAACTAGTTATTGGTATGCTATAAGAACACAAAGATTTTCGGATATTGATATTTAATCAATCAGCTCTATTATTTAATCCCAAATGTTCAATTGTTTCTCTTTGCTTTAATCAGCATGATGAGATATTGCTCACTCTTGCTCTCTGGCTTACTTTGTTACTGAAATGCATGATTGTATCAGATAAACCTTTTTTATTGTGGTAAAAAATACACAATATGTAATCTACCCCCTTAATAAATGTTTAAGTATACGGTGCAGTATTGTTAGTTATATGCACATTGTTATACAGAAGATCTCTAGACTTTTCATCTTGCATAGCTGAAACTCTATACCCTTTGAACAACAGGCACCATCCTACTTTCTGCTTCCATGAGTTTGACTATTTTAGATATCTCATATAAGTGGAATCATGCAGTATTTTGTCCTTCTGTGACTAGCTTATTTCACTTAGCATAATGAGTTTACATTTCATTCATATTGCAGCATGTGTCAGAACCTCATTCCTTTTTGAGGCTGAATATTTTATCATATATACTACATTTTATTTTTATTCATCCCCTGATGAACATTTAGATTATTCCTACCTCTTACTTATTGTGAATAGTGCTGTAATAAACATGGACATGCAAAGACCTCCTTAAGATGCTGTTTTCAATTATTTTGGATAAATACTCAGAAGTGAAATTGCTGGATCATAGGTAGTATTATTTTTATTTTTTTTTGAGGAAGCTCTTCTGTATTCCCTACTTCAAAATATATCACAAAGCTATAGTAATCAAAATAGTATGGTACCAGCATAAAGATAGATAAATAGACCAATGTAAGAAAATAGAGAACCCAGACATAAACTCATGCATATATAGTCAAGTGAGCTTTCATGAGGGTGTTAAGACTATAGATGGGGAAAGGATAGTCTCTGTAAAAAATAATGTTGGGAAAACTGGATATCCACATCCAAAAGAATAAAATTACATCCTTATCTTAAATCATACACAAAAATTGACTCAATGGATTGAATACTTAAACATAAGACTTAAAACTATAATACTTCTAGAAGAAACCTGTGATTGTTAATTTTATGTACCAACTTGACTAGCTAAGGGATGTTCAGATAACTGGTAAAACATTATTTCTGGTTATGTCTTTGAGGGTGTGCCTGGAATAGATTAACATTTGAATCAGTAGACTGAGGAAAGATCACGCTCACCGATGCAAGTGGGCATCGCTCAATCTGTTGAGGGTCTGAATAGAACAAAAAAGCAGAGGAAGAGCAAATTTGCTCTCTCTACTTAAGCTGATACATCCATTTTTTCCTACCTTTGGACATTGGCACTCCTGGTTGTCAGGTTTTCGAAGTCAGACTGGCTTCCCTGGTTCTGCAGTTTGCAGATGGTAGATTTTGGGACTTCTGAACGTTTATAATCCATGAGCCAATTCCTATGATAAATCTCCTGTTATATCTATTTATCTATCCATCCATTCATCTTATTTGTTCTGTTTCTAATACAAAAATATAGGGAAAAAACTTCATAACATTGGTTTTGGCAATGATTTGTTTATTATGACACCAAAAGCACAGGCAACAAGAGCAAAGATAGACAAGTAGGGGAACATCAAACTAAGATGTTTCTTTACAGAAAAGAAAAGAGTCAACAAGTATAAAGGCAACCTATGGGATGGGAGAAAATACTTGCAAATCATATATCAGATAGGAGGTTAATTTCCAAAATATATAAGGAACTGCTATAACTCAAGAGCAGAAAATCAACTAACCTGACTAAAAAATGGACAAAGGACTTAAATAGACATTTCTCCAAAGAAGTTATACAAAAGGTCAACAGGCATATGAAGAAATGCTCAGCATCGCTAATCATCAGGGAACTGCAAGTCACATCAAACTTGTTAGGAAGGCCATTATCAAAAACAAAAAATAACAAGTGTTGTATTAAAACATGTGAAGAAATTGGAAGCCTGTGCACTGTTGGTGGGAATAGAAAATGGCATACCTGCTATGAATAAACCTTACCTTGATTGTGGTATTGACATTGTGTCTCAGGTGGGGACATTTCTGTGATGGTGGGGAGAGTAGATGGCATGTGAAATAGAGCATTATCTTTTATCAAGTTTGGTTTAAAGATAACTAAACCAAATTGGCTTAAGAAAAGAAGGATTTCAGAGATGTTTTCATGACCCATGGTCTGTATTAAGGTTGGAACCCAAGATTTGGTTAAGGATAAAATATTACGTAGTCATTATTCCTTCTCTGTATCACAGTGGGGATTTTGTGAAGAGAGGCTACAGATGATAATCACACCCAAATATCAACTCTCCTTTCCATGGTTCACTTAGGATTTTCATACATGCTTAGATCTGATTGACTAATATTTCACTCTGATATTTTTGCTTCTTCACTCATGTGATATTTGCCCCTAGCAATTCCTGGCATTTCTAATCTCATGTTTGTTAGCTATTGTTGAAAGTTAGGGCAATTTGGCAAAGACAATTTTTTAAAATGTCAGTATATTCTGAGTGACAAAAAATGTTTGATTCTGAAAGGTTTGAATAAATATATATATGGGATTTTCTGCACCAAGTACAATTCTGAATAATTTTTACATGCTTCTTAATGTCTTTAGGTAAAGAGATTACTTTAGGTTTTATGTATCCTAAATCATTTGTCATATATGTTTTTTTCTCAAAAAGTCCATTTCTTTGATATTTTTCTGCAAAATTAAAAAATTGCTTTTATTCAGAGAAAAAAATCAACACAAATAACAAATCCTTTAGAAAATGACATATTAAAAGTGGGTGTGGCCAAATCTGTAGAAAAATTATTTAACTATATATATATATGTAAATTCTAACAATTATAAACTTAATACTGTTGTTTTTAGGAAAATTTGGGGCTTACTTATTTTCTACATGCCACCATCTCTGAGTTTCTCAATATATGTATCCTTTTATTGTCAATAGGATCAAATATGTTGTCACCTCAATTTGTTTTCATAAGATGTTTTAAAACATATTATAAGCAAGCTAGTCTTTTGTGTTGCCTTGTATAATATCCCTCCCTAGTGAATGGTCAAATACTTGGTCTCATAGTTTAAAAAAAAAAACAATCATTGACCCTGAGACTATTAAGATGAGAGAGTACAGAGTGGCCACACATTCTTATGTATGTACATTTTTATGTATGTTTAAAGTCATCTGAGTACCGCTTTTTATTCTCCTCTCAAATTTGAATTCTTCATGTTCCTCTGGATATCATCCATGCTTATGGCTACAAATAATTAATCTTGCCCTTATAAGTTCTCAACCTCTTGAACCATCGCTAAGAGACAATGTTATGGAGAAGACTTTTGATGTAGTGGTGTTACTCCCTCACAACTTCAAACTATAAGAGATTATATTTCTTACAAAATTAAATGAATGTATTTCAGGAATACAAGAAATACCAGTGTCATAATTACAAGGAAAAAAAATACTTAAATAAAATTAGACAACTTCTCCCTGTTTTTTTTTTTTTCTTCAAACAATTGCAATACAATAAAAATTCACAGTCTTGTTGATTCTTTTAGAGGTTGCTTTTTTTCAGTAAAACATTGATTAACTAGTATGAGACATTTAATTAACATTCATTTTTCTGCAATCTGCTTCTAAAAATTAGCACCATATTATCCGAAAACAAAATGAAATTGAGGATTAAGTAGGGGAAAAAAACCTTCTGGAGTATATTCCACGGTAAATATAGACTCATCCTAACAGTTTTCTATAAATGAAATCTAGGCTACCTTGCTTTGCTCATTTGAGAGCACAACAATTTGAATCAAAAGCCTTCTGTAGCAAAGGAAAGCAGCCCTGAATAAAGCACCATTTGCTCTTGTTGATTTATTTTTTTACTTTAAACAATATTGAAGAGAAGTTTACTTTAGTCTCCTAGATTTGTTTTCATGGGGATGTTTGCTTTACATATGCAAAAGCATCTCCCTATAGCATTAATATGGCATATTCATCTTCAAAGACACTATGCTTTTTTATGCACTGTAACAGCCAAGTCTGAAAAGTCTGAAATGAAAGCTTTCAAGTTTGTTGACTCTGAAACTATTTTGATTTTTTTCCACGCTTCCATAAATGTCCTTTTTCTGATTCAACACTGGGAACAAAAAAAGCAAATTTTGTCAGCATAAGTCACCTAAGGAACAACATCAGTGGTTGTCTCGCTCAAGAGTTTTCTAGCGCCCTAGATATTCAGAATAACTGAACTTCCTGGACCCCTACCAAGTTCTCTATGTCTGACTGCCTCTGTGCTGTAAATTTATCCTGAAAACTATGATTTTCTCCTCAATTGCTGCAGCTTCCTAGATAAAATGAGAACTCTTCCACAGATTTTCCTATCAACTTCAACCTGGAGGTAGGATTTAGGAAGTTTGCAATGATTTCCTTACTGTCTTCAGAGCACCCTTCCTCAAACTCAGCATTAGAAAAGAGCACACAGAAATTCTGGTAATAAGACTTTGCTGTAACAGGTTCAAAAAGGTTGTCTTTAAGCACTTTCATTTTGAAAAGTCCTGTTAAGTTGGTTCAGCAAGGACTCGCAGTAGTTTCCCGTTAAGTAGCCTTCAAGCGTGTGCTGTCCAGCAATGTGGCAGTTATGTTCTCCCAGACTCATTAGTTTATATTCTTATTCATCTGCAGGTTTAAGTTTGAGTTTCTCAGAATGAAAAATAGCTTCTACATTCTACTTGAGAAAAGCCAACATGTCTTTGAACTTATACTTCATAGGGTCTTGGCAAATAGGTATCACCATCTACCCTAAACCTGTGCTCAATGTAGATGCTCAAAAACAAATCCAGTTCGATCAAATACTCACTTACTGATTAAAATGAAGTTTGCTTTGGCTAGAGTGTAGAGAACTTTATAAAGAAAGGTAAAAGCAGAGCAGATAAAGGAAAAGAGGGGTAGGTGATCAACCTCTCCAGTTCCTGGACATGGTACTTCCAATGCTAAAATGGGGAAAGTCCTAGGCAAGCCAAATGAGCTGTTTACCCGAAGTCTGTTATTTTATGTTACATTATTTTTAAATTTAATTCAATTTTGTTTTATTTTAATTTATTTTACTTTAATTTTGTTTTATTTTCTTTTATTCCAGCCTTATTGATGTATGATTAACAAAAATTGTATGTATTTAAAGTACACAATGTGATGTTTTGATATACTTCTACATTGTGAAATGATTACTACAATCAAGCTAATTAACATATCCATCACCTCACTTAGTTACCATTTTTTTGGTATTGTATACTTGAAATTAGTTACCCTAATTCTTAAGTGCCCTCAAAATTAACTCTACCAGTACTATTTAGATTTCACTTTTAGGGAAAATTGGCATTTGCCCTTTCAGCAAATAAACTACCTAGACAGGAATAAAATAATATTTCCATCTACCAATCCACTGATTAACAAGCATTGTTACAACCTTTTTTTTTTTTTTAATTTAAATGTTCTCGAAAAGAATTTTTCAAATGAAATTGTTGCTAAGCAGGTAAAAGGCATTCTAGTCTACACTGGTTTAAATTCTAAGTCTGCTCCACATGCCAATGCATACTCATACTTCAGAATCCAGACTAAGAAAGTACTAGTCATCCTGTCTTCTCTATCATGTTCTCATCTCCATGGTTCAGAAGATATGGATTTTTTTGAATGTCACTTCAAGAGGAAAAAAAAACTGGATATTTTATAGGCTATCAGTTTTGACAGTGAAAGTAATGACTTAACCCTCCCTCTTGCTATTGCCTCAAGGTATAGCTGTAGAAAATAAACAAAAATTGTTTCCAAGGTAAAACTTAGGTAATAAAAAAACAAAACAACATCTGTGTCAAAGGAAACTCTAAGAAAGTTAAGTCTGCATAGTTTGACCTGAAAACCACCACAGCTTGTTTGAATTACACGGCCACCTGTCACAACTGTGCTCCAGATACTTCTAAAACAGTAGGAGTTTGTCACATAAATGGAATGTGCAGGATTTAAATTATTGGAGACCAGGAGGCAACCCCAATGAATGTGAAAGTTTTCAAAACAGAAATGACAGGACTCAGTGTCTCCTAAAGCCATGTAATACTCCCTGTTGATGGCTGCCCAGAATTCCTATAGAGAGACTGAGGATTAAAATAACACTATCATCACTGGATTTCTAACAAAGTTAACTTGTACCAATTAATAAGATTAGATTCTTGAATACCCACCTTGTGGATACATAAAACATTTTCTGATGATATATACAGACTACTGAGTCAGTTTTTAGTGTGAGCATAGTAGGCAATCAACTGGATGGTACCACTGGAGGCATTACCTGAGATATTTCTCTTAAATACATTAATTGTCTTATCATAACCCCCAGGGGAGGCTGAAAGTCCACAACATGTGAAACCATCCCTTGAGGGCTGCCTCCTCCTATGTTCCTCTTTCAAAATACCTTAGAAAGATGACAATCAAATTCATTGACACTCAGAGTCAATTGGTTTAAGAAATTGCTTACTTTTTTGTTCTCCATCCTCTTTACTGTCTTCTCAAATACCTCACAGTTCTGATAATACTAATACCTAAGGAGTAGGGCATGAGACAGAAGAAATAATTATATAATAAGTAACTCCATCTGAGAAATCTTTTACATGCTCCATCCCTAACATGACTGCTCTCCAAACATGCACTCCAAGCCCCTCATCCAGTCTCAGCAGTGGCTCCCTCCGAAACAGGACACCTCTCACTCTACAGTGTGCTGTACGTTGAACTTCTCAACTTGTCTTAAATAACACCTAGTTCACATTTTATCTTGGACCAGGTTTTCATTTCCTGAAATACCCTTTTTTCATCTCTTTTACCCCCAAATCCAATTCTTTTCTTTTTTTTTAAATGGAAAGTCAATTTTTTTATATTTTACTGTTTTATTTCTTAACTTTTATTTTATATTGGGGTATATTTTATTTACAATGCTATGTTAGTTTCAGGTGTACTGCAAAGGAGTTCAGTTACACATATACATATATACATTCCTTTTCAGATTCTTTTCCCATATAGATTATTACAAAATATTGAGTAGAGTTCTCTGTGCTATACAGTAAGTCCTTGTCGATTATCTATTTTACATATAGTAGTGTGTCTATGTTAATCCCAAACTCCTAATTTATCCCTCTCCGCTACCTTTCCCCTTTGGTAACCATAAGTTTGTTTTTGCTGTCTGTGAGTGTGTTTCTGTTTGGGTAAATAAGTTCATTTGTATCATCTTTTTAGAGTCCACATATAAGTGATATCATTCATTTGTCTTTCTCTGTCTGACTTACTTCACTTAGTCTGATAATCTCTAGGTCCATCCATGCTGCTTCAAATGGCATTATTTCATTCTTTTTCACATCTTCTTTATCCATTCCTCTGTAAATAGACATTTAGCTTGCTTCCATGTCTTGCCTATTGTAAATAGTGCTGCAATGAACATTGGTGTGCATGTATCTTTTCAAATTATGGTTTTCTTTAAAGACCAAGCTCATTATCCCCTGTGGTTACTTCTTTTCCAGTGTTTTCTTAGCTCTTTCATGATATTTATTGTTTTTTCCTGATTATTAAATGTAATAAATGATTGACACAGAATATTAAGAAAAACTAATAAAATACATTTAACTTTATTATGTACATACTCTGTATATACACACATAATCTGAAGTCTTCTGTAAATTTACCACACAAGAAAAATCACTGTTTACATTTAGTTTATATCTCCCCAACATATATATGATTTTTTTCTTTTATGCTCTTTCGCAGACAATGTTCAGGCTGATTGCAGACCTATTGTCAACGCTCATTTAATTGATCTGTGTTTTGAGATGCTTTGTGACACACAGAAGTCAGAGCTAGAAAGAGCCTTGGGAATCAGAATCTAACTACTTATTTTACAGATGAGTGAAGTGAGGACTAGAGATATTTATTGCCTCACCCTAGATCATTGTTTGTAAGGAGCAGAGTCAGAACTTGATTCAGATAAGGTCAGCACATTCAGTTACACAGATTGTGCAATATGCAGGGGAGCCTATACATTTACCAAACTGTGCACCAAGGCTCAGTCCTGCATCTTCTGGAGAAAGGCTCACAAAAGCAGGATCCACTTATAATGCACTTGCAGGGCTTCTAATGCCAAGTGTAGCAGGAGGTGGTGAGGAAGATGGGAATAAGAGGGTGTTTCTAATTCAACTGTCAGCACTGTGGATGCAAACAGTGAGACTGAATCCAGGCTCTTTATTTCCCAAACTGATGCTTTCTTCAGTACTTTTTGTTTCCCACTGCATCTTTCTTCCTAATATAACATATTTTTAAAAATCATTCCCAGTTAGATATTACTCTATAATTTTATACTATTTTTCATATATATAGTATTGAATATATATATATATAAAATCTATACATAAGAAATCCCCCCAAATCCCATGATTATTAATCTGTTAGTCTGAAAAGAAGGTGCAAGCAATAAGCAATGGTTTGGATTGATTATTGGGGGGCACACTTGAAAAGACAGTATGTCAATAATGATTTATTAAAATTATTGGCTATGACAATGATCTTCATCTCATCTCATGAACATCCAGCAAATTGCCTTACACTCTGCAAATATTTGTTTAAATTAACTCCTATACCACATAATAGGAAATGCCAATGTTTGAGATAACATAAAAGCAACAGTATAATTCATTCTACCTTGTATTAAGAATAATTTTGATCAGCCAAATTCGAATATGAGTAAGGGAAACATTTATATAAATTGGAGAAAACAATAGCGTGAGGGTCAAAAGCAAAGATCTTGCTATTTCCAAACTTTATCCAAGTCTGGACTCTGCTACTGATATTTAGTAATTGTGTGATTCTCAGAAAATTCATCTGTAAAATGGAAATGATAATACTACCTTTTAGGGATCTTCTAAAAGGTAAAAATAAAAATAATGCATCCTGTGACATACAGCAAACACTCAATAATTGTTAGCTATATTATTGAGGTTCTGTACTCATAATTTAGATGTTTTTATTTTCTTTATAAAATATCACTCTTTACTGATAAATGGGAGACTTGTTTAAGGTGACTCTTATAAATAACTAAGGAGAAATTATATCTCCCAAAACCTTATTCCAAGAGGTTTTCCTGAAGGTTTCCATTGATATAGGTAACTGATATAACGTTTGATTCTTTTGATAGCTGTGAACTAGAAATTTGATTCAGAAAATAAGAGAAATAGATGTCTGCCTTACAAATTAAAACTGGGATATCTAATTTGAGATAAAGTGTTAAAATATAAATACCATTATGAAAATGTTTCAATAACTTTCTGCATCTCAAAATGGAATCAGTTACTCACAAAAGCAGTACAGCCTGTTGAAACTGCATTACTGAGCTTCTGTAGAAAGCAAAAAAATGTAATAATTCACCAGAGATTTCATTTGAGTTTTGGGGAGCTTCAGCAAACCACCTTAATGAGCTTAATTACTCTGTGAATGAGCACAAGGATTAATAAGAAGATCAGTGAATGATAGCAACACGATTACTGATATAACATATTTAGAGGAGGAAACTCAGCATCCTCCCTCCTCCCTAAACCTAGACCTTGGAGAATGGATGATCCCAAAACACACTGAGTAAAGAACAGGTTTTTTGGGCTGATGAACAAATCAGCAAATTCTTACTCCTTCTCTTTTGAGGAGATGTAAGTTGGAAAGTTAGAGAGTAAAATCAGAAGTATTCCATTTACTGGGTAAATAAAAATACTGTACATTTGTGGCCTGGATTTTACGGTAGCTTTTAAAAAGGGAGAAAACACTTTATGTCATATTACAGAGTGATTCTTGCTAAGTGAAGTAAGGAGCAGAAGAGTGTCATGAAATGATACCTTTTGGGTAAAATAGGAGGGATAAAATAATAGAAGCATATTTGCTTAGATAAGCATAAAATATCTCCAGAGGAATATAGAAGAAATTCCTAATATTGCTGGTTTCCACAGACAGGGCATGAGTGCTTGGGGAACATGCATGGCAAGGAGGCTTCACTGAATATCTTTCAAATTTTGAACAATGTGACAGCCCTGCTTATTTAAAAATAAATACAATTAAAAAGCTACTTTTATACTTTTTCTCAAACACCATCTTTTTTTCTGACACAGCTATTGCCTCTTCTCTGTTTTCTTCTAAATATCTTAGTAAACAGCATAATGTCTTATATGATTTCTATATCATTACCTTACAAAATAGTAGCCAACTTCTAGTAAGAATGTCACTGAAGCCTCTGGAAACTATATATAGTTCAAGTATTAAAGTTGCATCAACAGTTCATATCAGACTCCTGATATTTACCTATATTTTTCAGACTGATGTTTTATGAAACTTCCTCCTTTTCTGAAGAAACAGAGCCAGGGTCTTCCTAGACCTTGAACTGTGATTTATTTTCTTTGTCCTAGTCTGACCCACTTCTGCATCTTGGAGACTTGCTAACTCTCTGCCCTTGAGGATGAGAAAAAATAAATCCTTGCAGGTTCCTGGAATATAAATTACAGGGAAGTGAACAAGATAAGTATGGTATAGAAAATTGACTTCCTTTTCCCTAAGGTAACGTTTCAGAAGTCTTTCCTTTGTTTCTTTCTAATCTATGACTCAAAGAATTGAGGAATTGAGGCAATTTTTCAACTAGTGTATTATTTGTTATTTCATAACATTTTAGAAAATTATTTTAAATGCTTTTCACCGAGGTTCTGTTTAGAAAAGGAGAGAATAAATTCATTCCCTAGGGCATCTGAGAATGTGGAGAAAATTCTAGTTATTCTTTATCCAAAAAGCAAAAATCACACTTCATATATATATGTATATACATATATATATGTAATTTAACTTGAACATGTATGGAAATTTAGCAATCTACATCACACGAATATGTACCAGCCTTGTCTGATGGTTACCCTTTGTCTATGGCCCACATCTATTCACATTTCAGCGACAGGAATTCACACATGCTAGTTTTGAAAGTAAGGTGTTACATCAGAAATAATACCTTATATCAGAAAATAATAGCAGTTTATTAACACTTTGTAAAATCCTTAGACATAATTTTCTCATCTGATGAAAGAGCATGTGAGATAGATAAGTCAAGAACCATTTACTAAGTACCTACTCTGTGTTAGTTATTTTCCATTTGTTACCTAATCCTCACAATCAATCTGATAAACCATTATAAGTGCTCCCATTCTATTGATGAAGAAAATAAAGCCACAATAAGTAAGTCACAATCCCAATTTGGAGGATGGAGGAACTTCATTGACCCATTGGCCCACCATGGCTAAGGAGTCCACCTCTAGTCCAATTTACTGTAAGGAATTTGCCAGAAAAAGGAATGAAACTGTCATTTACAGAGACGTGGATGGACCTAGAGACTGTCATATACAGTGAAGTAAGTCAGAAAGAGAAAAACAAATATGGTATATTAACTCATAAATGTGGAATCTAGTAAAATGGTGTAGATGATCTTATTTGCAAAGTAGAAATAGAGACACAGACGTAGAGAACAAAAGTATGGGTAACAAAGGGGAAAGGGTGTGGTGGGATGAATTGGGAGATTGGGATTGACATATATACACTGCTATGTATAAAATAGATAACTATTGAGAACCTACTGTATAGCACAGGGAACTCCACTCAGTGCTCTATGGTGACCTAAATGGGAAGGAAATCCAAAAATGAGGGGATATATGTATACGTATGACTGATTCACTTTGCTGTGCAGCAGACACTGACACAGCAGTGTAAAGCAGCTATACTCCAATTAAAAAAAAAAAAAACCTGTAGGGAGTTTGGCACAAGACCCTTTATTTAGCACATGCCTGCTGCAGTAGCTCAACTTGACAGGGACCTTTCAGAAAAGGTGAGAGCGGGTAGGCTTAGTAGGTCCCATAAAATGTGAGTAGCATGTTGTGTAATATCACAGAGTTGTGAAGCACGGCAACCAAGGCCCAACCCTTTTAGCTCTACTTGAAATCTAAGTGCATCCTGGATTAATATGATTAATATGAACCCTCTGCCTTGAGGCCAGAGCGGGTATGGAACACTATTCAGTAGACAGATGGTGCTTCAACTCAGATTTAAAGAATGAGAGAGACCTTGTCAGTCAGACAAAAGGGACAACATAGGCTGCAGAATAGAGAGCATATCAAAGCTATAGATTTACTAGAGAGAGAAAATGTTCATAAGTGCTGAGTAAATGAATGCACTAAACACTATGGCACTGTAGAAATACAAGTGTGATTGGAGGAAGGCTGGTGTGTAAAGTAAAGGGAAATATAGGAAGGTGGTACTTGATGTCGGGTTTTCTATGGCTAAGCCACCATGTTTACAGTAGAAGCTGAAGGTGATGGGAGTTATTGTTGGACTTGAAGCATGGAAAATAAACACTCAGATTTGTCTTTTTGAAAGAATATTCTGAAATCAGTGTGGAAATCAGATTGCACAGGAGTAAAATAGAGAGAAAAGACCATTTGGGATGTTATTAGAATAATTCAGGCAAGAAGAGTTGAGGATGAGTAAAAGCAGTGACAGTGATAAGGAAGAGGGATGACTTGTGTACAAAAGCAGAGTTGACAAGCTTTGATAACTCTTTTCTTCTAGGACAGAAATATGTTTACCTGCCTGTGAAATAGCTATTTTCATCATTGTGAATAGGTTAAAGGGGCATAATTAACCCCTTATCAGAATGTAAATCCCTGGTTTTATAAATAAATTGTTATTTACAAGGTAGTATTATTGGCATTTAAGAAAGTTGTTTGGAATTTTGTATTTGAAATTCATTTTCACCTGATTAGAATGATTATATTTATCAATTCTGATCAACTTTAAACAAGGTGACTTCTTCTTTGCTCTCTCCAAAAACTGAATCTAAAATCATATCCATATTCATATAAATGAAGAGTAAATTTTTTTGAAGTTTAATGTTGAAAAATACTAAGTAACTCATCTCCTCTTGTTCCACAGGATAGATTTTAAAAAGGAGGGGAAAGTCTCTCCAAAGGTTTTCTGAGAGAAAAACAACTTCACAGATTAAATCATGCCTTCATTTAGACCTAAGAGGAAAGTTGTGATAAGTTGTCTCTATGGAGGCAGAGCACATCTCTGGGACTTATGATTCATTAACTTGTTTGCTGGACTTTTTTTCCATCTGCTTATTTGTTTTCCTCATTTTATTTATCTATCTGGGAATGGATAATTATCCCCCCACCCTTTTTGTCCCCTTACTGTTGATGTTCTGTTTTTGTCAGATTTGTTTTCCCTTGTTTTCTTACTGCAGTCATCATGCAAGAGGGTGATACATTTTTCATTTAATTATAATTTTCTTTATCATCCAAATGTCAAGATTAATAATGGCACAAGCAGATAAGAAAAAGCCTCTTTAGATTTTCTATGGTTTTACCACATAATGCCACATTATTTAGACCAAATCACTCAGATCATTTGTGAGTACACACTGAAATCATCGAAAGAAGTTAAACTATCATTTCAGTTAAAAAAACTCAGTAGGGGCAAGCATTAATACCCAAGTGCTAGTTAACAGTAAACTTAAAACCAAAATATTCACAATGTTTCAATGAGATATATTTCTGTAGTGAATTAAGACCTTAAAATATTATTCATTTTATTTCATGTCTGAAAAATATGATCCACTCTTGTTAAGACATCAATTACCATTAAATCAATAATAACTCTAAAACCTAATTTTCTTTTTAAACATTTCACATATTAAAATTGTAGCTCTTTGGAACTAACAGATTCTTAGGTTTTTCTGGAAAACCTAGTCTAGTATCCAAAAACTCAAATGGAATTTAAATCTAGTGATAGAATGACCAATGAGCATTATTACTTAATTTTGACAGGAGAATATTTGGAGATCAATTGAAAGAGCAAGTTTTTATACTATCAAAATAAGGAAATTGATATGTTAATTCAGGTTTGAAAGGAAACTGTCTATGGGGCTTATCTATCTGCTCTACCATCTGTGCAGGGAATGTATATTATCATGTATAGAGATCTTCATGATATAGACAAATATAAAAACTGTTGACACAGGCATAATGCTATATTTTATGAAGTATATTGTGTTAGTTTTCTAATGTTGATGTCACAAATTTAGTGGCTTAAAAAATAAAAATTTACTGTCATATTTCTGTAGGCTAGAAATCCAACAAGGATCTCACAGGACTAAATTAAGACATCAGTGGGCTGCATTCCCTTCTGGAGGCTCTGTGGGGGAGTACATTTCCTTGTCTCCCCAGCTTCTAGAGGCTGCCCACATGCCTTGGCTCATGGTTCCCTTTCTTCATCTTTAAAATTGGCAATTGTAGGTTGAGACTTTCTCATATAGCTTCACTCTCACTGCTCTTGCCCTCGTCCTTCACTTTTAAGGACTCTTGTGATTACTATTGGGCTCACCTGGATAGTTCAACATATTCTCCCTGATCAAAGTCAGACGATTCACAACCTTCATTCCATCTGCCACCTTAATTCCCCTTTGCTGTGTAATTTAACAGATTACAGGGATTAGGACATGGGCATCTTTGGTGGGGGTAGGGCTCATTATTCTAACTGAAACATATACATTTTATGCATTTCTCTAATTGTCAACTTTGTAATTACATGTAAATTACACAAAAGGTCATTTAATTTTTATCAAGTTCCAAAACATTTCCAATTTATATAAACTTGGATTTCTTTGAATAAGTAAATGCTATAGGATTAATAGAAATTACCTGAATTCTTAACATAGTTAATAATAATAAGGAGGTATAACATCTATGCTCATATAGTTAATGACATTGTATTTTAATAAATAAGTATGGAGGAATAGAATATTTAAGGCTAACTTCCCCAATAGTTATATATTTTAGTTAAAAAGTATTTAGTGTAGTTCTAAGATCTGATTTAGAATTCCATATTCAGTATCCATATGTTCATATCTGTATATCTACATCCCATATCCCCTCACATCCTTGGAAAAGACTATGTTATGAGGATTAGTACATTGTTAACCATCTTTTGATTTGAAGCACTCTGGTTTTAATATGAGAATTTACATGGATAAGTATGTTTGTGTGTGTGTGTGCGTGCATGAAAGGCAATTTATTTTCTGCAAAATAATTGAGTTGAAATGACAACTTCAATAAATAGTATCTTTGCAAATATTATGCAGCATGACTATTTAACTGTGCTATCATGGGCCGAGTCAACATTGCCAGTGCAATAAGACCTATAAAATTTGACACATGCTATAGATCTCTACTTGTATGATTGTCTTTATAGATTTTGTTCAGCATATTTTGAGGCTTTTGCCCTGCATCATCTTTATGAAAATTCCCAGGTTTCATTTTGTTAATTCTCAGTTCCAAAAAAAAAAAAATCTTAACCTCTCATGAGTCACTGGTATATTTTAGTTTCAGTGACATTGAATCCTGTGGCTGTCCAAGTTTTCATCTTTCCTTGGCTGTCAGGGATCAGAGAACCAAATTTGATGTTGACCTCTAGCAAGTGAATAAAATATTTCGCTATGAACATTTCTGACTTAATTTATCCTGGTTTAGTTAACCCTCATTTTCATTTATTCTACTTTATTTTTGTGTCATACTATAATGTATATACCTGTATGCCACATCAAATTATTTGAAGAATAAATAAACATATCATCTTACAGTAAGACAGTGCATAGAACTAAAAATTTGGTAACTCAGCTGAAAGACTGAGAATAAAAGTGAATTAAGCATACAGATGTTAAAATGTTTTTTGTTTCAATCAGCTACACACATTTTCTAAACAATAATTTTGGGAGAGTTTTACAGATCAGATCTGGAAGCACGGTAGAGATGAAACAGTGTAGAAATACTCTTTCCTGTAAAATCCAAGAATTTGATTGTCATAATAATCTGACCTAATATAGTACATGCCTGGAAGTATTTATCTTAAATCTATACTTTGGCTGAAATGGTCTGATAAATTTCAAAATACTCATCTTTCCTTTATTGTGACTTTTTGCTGACCCTATCGGTGGAAATTTCATCATGTGTAAAAAAAAGATTTTATATTTTATTCCCAGAATATAACTTTTTTTGACTCCCTAGCATGTTACACACCTTTTTGAAATAATAAGTAAAAACTTAGAATTGGCTGGAAATGAAAGAAATGGACAATTTAATACATTTCAGTGGCTTCTCACATATGCATCCTGATTACATGAGTATTCTTCCTGGAGGATGATGTTTCAAAGTACTGGCAAGTAGAGGATAATGATTAACCACAGAGCACTTAAAGACACTCTTTGGTTTAGTAGTTAAAGCTTTTCCTTTGGGGAGAAATATATCTTATTCTCAACTCCATTATTAACTGATAGATTCACCATTAGCAATGAATCCCGAACAACAGCCTCATAAGGCTTTTTTTGATACCCTCAGGGGAATTAACACCCTCACTATGTCTTGGCTTCCCAAATTTCTTAATATATAATAGGCAGATACTATGTAAAGAGTTTAAAGTTTTTCAAGAAAGATGTTCATTAAGGGAAAATGTGATATAAAATGCATGCTCAAAGATGAAAAAAAATATATTGATGTTACCATGTGGTGAAAATAAATCATAATTTTCAACCTCTCAGAAGACAAGTCTACATGATTCCTCAAGGTCAACCAATGTTAAATACACTCTCTCTTCATAACCTGAAAGGTGATTAGTTTTCTCCGTCACTGAATAGGTTTTAAGACCAAAGTGTCTACTTATTTTTCCTCTATTTTATTTACTTTGATTGTATTTTATCAGAATTGATTTAAAAACTAAATTAATCATATTCAAGTAACTATCTCTGAGAGCTTTACCAATTACTTCCTCCAAAAATGTCAAAGCCTCAGCCCTGTAAAACATGAAACAGAAAGTCTTGCTTAGCACATTTTTCTCTTTTAATGTAAATTGAATGGGCCAAATTTTATGGTCTAATTTGATTCTTCCACACTCTTATAGACACAGTCACAGTCTCAGAGGGGTTTCATTACATTGAATTAGTACAAACCAAAGTGCATTAAATGATAGGCATTGGAGAAGTTCTATTTCAGATAAAAACACAGCATTCAATAAAAGAATATCTGCTTTCCTGCCTAGTATGTTCACAGAGAGACAAATAGTAGGCTTTTGGCATTACACCCTAAGGTCTTAAAGTCAAATGCTCTATTCTTGTTCAGTGTTAGCTTTTAAAATGAAAGAAGAGGGTTTTGGTTTTCAATGACAATTGTCATAGGATATTAGAGGTCCTTGAAAACTCAGAGCTAGACATCCTTACCTGTCTTATAATGCAACTAGCATTAGATCTGATAACTCAGGCTTTAGCTCAAGGCCTTGTCACAAGGATTCCTGTCTAGATTTCTAAAGCAAGAACACCTACAATCTGGTTAGCACATGGCAGCACTTTTTTAATCCACAATATTAAAATACTAAACAAAGTTCTGTTTGAAAGGTAAAGCCAGGTATCAGCATTACAGGTAGTTAAATGGAATCTATGGCAGAGATGCATCAGGTGGGTCGAGGATATATAGTCACATGCCTTTCATAATTTTTATCTTTCATTTTTATATGGGAACTTTTTCATGGTCTGGGATAGGGAATTAATTTTATTTTTCTCATACTAATAATTAATTATGAATTAATCAGTCTCTCCACGTTCTCAAACAATGCAGGAATCTTAACAGGTTTTTATTTACTTCAAAACTATCCTTTCCCACAATCTATTATTTCCAACTTGTTAATAATGTCATAAAATTATTACGTGAGTGTATGTGTGTGTGTTCGTATTCTTAAATAAAATTTACCAGTGTGACTCAGTAATACTTGCATTAACTAATTTTTCCAGGTTTTTTAAAAAAAAATTCTTGAAGAAGCACATTCTTTACTATTTGTTTAAGCTAAAGTCTGTGGTTACTCAATTTTAGGAACTTTTATATGCCTGAAGTTGTATTTATTTCACCTTCACTTTTGAACAGTTGCTGTGGCTAATGAACTTCAGGTTAAAACTTATTTTTTCTTAACACTTTGGAGATATTATTTCATGTGTCTTATTGCATCTATTATTTCTAATATCATTTTATGATAATTATGGTATCATTTATGGTAATTTACCTCCCCCCTGAAACATTTTAGCATTTCAACTTTATCTTTGATGAATTAAGGTTTCATCAAGCTGTGGTTAAAGTGTGAGTTTTCTCTTATTGATCCTGCCATTGATCTCATGTCTTTTATATTCTTAAAATTATTTATACTTATTTTGTCTAATATATCATTTTATCCTTACTTTCTCTTTACTTCTTTGGATTTCTTTAAAAGATGTGGAACATCTGAAACTATTCTTTGTTCTCCTCATTCACTTTTATTTCATATTTCTATCTCAGCTCCTAGACAATTAGTTGGGCAAGTAGATTGAAAAATCCTCTTCCCTCCCCAAACATATAAAAGGGAACTGTTCACATCCTAGAAATAAAGAATAAACATGTAGACAAACTAGTAAGCAGGAGTGATAGCCACACATTTCACAGGACTGACACAGCAGCTTACATATGCTAGTTCTAGGATTTTATTACCTGTATCACATTGCAGTTACAAGAATAGTAGAGATTTGAAAGTGGCTGCCTATGCTACAAAGGAGTCAGGAAAAGACTGTATTAACCATAGGCAGGAATTGAAAAGTTTATTTCCAACAGTCTAAAGTTGATACATAGATTAAAATAGAGAACTTTTCAAGCCTAAGACTGCACAGCTTAGCATGGAATCTGAAAATGTGCTACATGTTGCAAAACTCATGTACTGAGAAACAAATATAAAAACTGGTGTATAATCCACTACTGTGTATAAAATAGATAAACAACTAGGACCTACTATAGAGTGCAGGGAACTGTATTCAATATCTTGTAATAAACTATAAAGGAAAAGAATCTGAAAAAGAACACACACACACACACATATATATATGTATAACTGAATCACTTTGCTATACACTTGAAACTAATACAACACTGTAAATTAAGTATACTTCAATAAATTTTTTTTTCAAAGCCGACGTATAATCATTGACTAACAGTGAAACCATCCACAATTAAGGCTCTTTAAGTGAAGTCTTGCCTAAGACTCCCTGTGGATAACTCCAACAAAGAGGAAGCTAAGAGACAAATGATAAATCACTTCAGAAAGTAAAATGCTAAAACAGTGCACAGATTTAATGTTATAGAGTTTGAAATGTAGTATTGTTGTGAATTTAAAGCCTACATTTCTATCATAAAGAGGATCAAAAAGTTCAGTACTTTAAATCCCAAAGTGAGTGACCCATGCTAGCAAGACCAGTAAGCCACATACTCCTTGAGAATCCCAGGTTCTCTGCATCCTGTTACTCAGTGGCTGACACTGGCTCACTCTCAGTTGGGGCTCTGTGGTTTTGAGAGGCTCTTTCCTACTAGAGAATACTTGAGGGACTGAAGTTGGCTTTGGGGATAAAATAAGCATAGGTTTGGCCATCGAGGCTTGTTAACCTCATTAACAGTAAGATGGTTACATTTTACTGTTGCCTTCGCTTGGCTTATCACCCTTTCCTCTTATCCCTCTTTTGCAGTGATGGCTATCTTTCTGCTCTGTAAAATAATAAGCTTATTTGGAAAACAATACCCTGAATCTGATATTTGAACCAAGGTAGATCCCTTTATTTAGCAGATAAGTTTTAATAGAAGTCTTTTGTTAAAGGTGCTGAACATAATATTTAGAACAACATGAGCAATCGAATCTTCCAGTTCTGAAACAGCCCAAAGATTTAGGTTCTAAATATTGCAATTTCTGCTTATAACTCCTCCAAATTTTGACTGAGTTTATCTTTGTTGTATAATGTTTGGTAATAATAGCAGGGTGCAACCAACTGACAATTCTGGCTCTTTCTAATCACTTCCCTCTAGAGCTAATACACGCTTTCACTCTGGCATGTGATCTGACTTCCAAATTACTGGAGGCAATGTCATAATTAATTATTTCCATAACATAACAAGAATTACCAGCTTTCCAACCTGCCGTATGTCTTTTTTTTTACCATCCAGTGCTTGCCCTCTATGTCAATGTCATATATTAATATTTTAGATATTTCTTGGGGATTCTTCTTTCAGGTAAAAAACATCCCATTTTATTGTGGTAAAGAAGTTATTATGACAAAAAAGATCCAAAAGACAGTAACTGAAATGGTATAAAAGTATATCTCTGTTTCATATAACACATGAGTATTCCAGCTGCTGGTGTCTCTCCCTCACAGTCATTCAGAGACCCAGATTCCTTTCATTTGTTTTCCCCCTTTCGCTAGGGTGTCTCCACTTATCTGATAGGTCAAAACTGGGTCATCTCACCACATTTAGATTCCAGACTGTACTGTTTTAAGGACAAGATCTAGAAATTTATTTCACTTTTAACTTCATTCTGTTGACCGAAACTCAGTTACATACCTATCTCTAACTGAAAGGACATATTGTCATTTGTCATATATTGAGACATCTTGTCTCTAGGTGGACAGTAATGTTCCTCCTTAAGTTAATGGCTTTATCAATAAAAGAAGAAAAGGAGAACTGATACCAAGGCTACTGTTAGCTGTCTCCCCGTACAATCTAATAAAATAAAGCAGTGCCTTAGAATAAGTATGCTTAAAATGTTGTAATAAGACACTTATAATGTTGAAATAAGTAAAAGAAGATATATATATAGATAGATAGATATATATAGTATGTTTAAGTAAACAAATAGAAGATAACATAAAGCCAGAAAGTTAAGAAACGTCATATATGGAAAAAAAAAAAAAAAACTTAAGTAAAAAGACCCAACAAGGAATAAAAAAGGGTCAAGTAGAAAGCTCATAAGTATAAAGTTTCAGATCTCAAATTTTAAAAAGTTACTCAATTGAGAAGTTATATGAAAAATGATACAACAGTAAAAGAAACATTTATGCTGTGTTTACTATCATCCACCATTGTTTTAAATGTTTTACATATACTAACCTAGTAAGTATAGGCTAGATCAGAAACAGCTAAAAAGAGATTAGTGAATTAAAAGCCATTTATAATAAGGTACAAGGAGCAAAAGAGATGAAGAATAAGAAAAAGAAGATAGGAGATACAAAAGTTTAAAAATGTACTAACTAGTACTGACAAAAGTGGTATTAACACTCAGTGACTGTTGGTGGATTTAATGTGGGCAAAGCAGGAAATTATTTCGTGAAAGTAGCATACCTATTCTATAAAAGTACTAGTACTAGTACTAGTACTAGAACTCTCTTCTTCCTCTCCTACTTTCCTCACTCCTCTTCAAACTCCTATTCCTTCTAAATGAGTTTTCACTAAGCATGGGACTCATTCTTCTGCTTCTCTCCTTTGTCAGTTTCAACTACTTTTAGCATTTCAACCAACTGTTATTTTTATGTAAATAAAAGTGCCAAATATACATCTCTTATTTTTATTATTGAGTTCCTGGTTTGATTTCAAACTTTTCTTCGATAATTTTCATGTATTTCCCCAATTAACATAAAATCCATTATGCTGCAAACCAGACTGATTCATTCTCTATGAAATACATTCAATTTTCTGCTCAGTTTTCTGTCTTTGCATTAAGTATTCTTTGCTTATCCAATCATGAAATTTTTTATTCATTCATTCAGTTATCAAATATATATTTAATAGCTACTGTAAGATAGGCACTGGTGATAAAATGGAAAATGAGAGAGTTAATATTCCTGTACATGGAGCTTAACATTTGTATCTAATAGAACAATCCATAGTTCTAGATCTTCTCTGTGTGTGACTTTGTGTGCATGTGTGCACTATGTAGAAATAAAGTGTCTTGTGATGGAGATCACCAGCGGCAAACCACAGGGTTTGTCAGGGAAATCTACTATTTAAGGACACCGTTTAAACTAGGATATAAGGCCAGCCATAAAAATGATCCAAGGAAAAGTGTTTGTAGCAGAAGACAAAGTCAGTACAACAGTTCTGACATGGGAGAGAGAATTTGATTCTATTCTAAGAAGAGAAAGAATAACTGGAGTGAAAGAAGAGATTGGTATGAAATAAGTTGGACAGTTTGGCAAAGTCTAAAGCATGGAAACCTTAAAGGTAGAGTTTGGATTCAATTCTAATTGAAATTAGACTTGAATTAGGCAAAAACACATCTGCCCCGGAGATAGAAATTTGTTAATCATCATCACCTAAAGCTTGATGATAAGCAAAATTGCTTTGGGAGACTATAGATAAGGAATAGCTTAGGACAGAAATCCTCTTTTCTTCAATATTTAGTGGTCAAAGTTGAGGCTCTCCCATAAGGCGGAGGGGGACTTGATGATATGTCCCCCTCTAACGATATCCAGAAGTAAGGGGTGACTGTACACGGGTTTTGCTGAATATTATGTAAAAAGTTTCATGAAAATGAATGGCATTTTCCCCTTTCATTATATAGTTATGTCTTCTCTTTTAATTCCAAAGATGATAGTGTAATAAAGAAGACATAAGCTCTATCAGTGGCAGCTATGTTAAAACATTGGTTTTCTAATCCAAAATACCCATTTTGTGGGCCCAGGAGCTTTGTAATACAGTTTGCTACTTAAGAAAATAATTGCTCAGTATGCTCAAAGAGCAAAATTTGAATTATCTGAACAATTGTCAGAGTGGGAAGCATAAGGGCAGATTTTGTTCTCCTGTTTGTTTATCTGCATAAAACTTTATGTCATTGCTGCCATGAAATGGATATTTTAGTGTGTAAAATCTTATTGTGAGCCAGTTTTTAAATATGAATTTCAATTTTAATTAAGTTAATTAAGAATAAACACCTGTGGAATGACTTCTTAAATATGGAAATGAAAACATAGACCAGAGTTAAAATTTAGGGTGTCAACAAGTCAAAGTGCCTTCTCTTTCAGTTTGCATCACTTCTTGATTTTGCAGTATAGAAATATCTTTAAAGATATATGTTCCAGAGAAAAACAATCTATGGCTTTATTTTCTAAAATTATTGAGGCTCTCTGTTTACTGACAACAGTATCAGGGCTGCAGACAAATAGTAAATTCCAAAATATGGTAATAATTTTGAAATTATTATTATAAGTAATGTTTTTGGAGGAGAAGTATGTACATGGACGTGAGAACGTTTCCATTGTCTAGATAAATATGGCCCCAGCTTAGCCTAACAAGGTCTACAAAGTAACATGACTCTATTGTTAGGGAGCTAATATGCTCCTCTAAAGACAGGTTTTGTATTTTGTTTTGTTTTTGCTTTCCCTGCATTATCAGAGGGTTCACTGAAAATGAGGCTCTAAATTTTTACCATAACCGATTTAACATTTGGAGATAGGCTAGAATCATATGGCAATCTATCAAAAAATTCAAGTTCATTAAAAATTGGAATGGTGGCCCTTCTAATTGTATTCA
The DNA here is from genome assembly GCF_003031525.2 of Neophocaena asiaeorientalis asiaeorientalis. Taxonomy (NCBI): domain Eukaryota; kingdom Metazoa; phylum Chordata; class Mammalia; order Artiodactyla; family Phocoenidae; genus Neophocaena; species Neophocaena asiaeorientalis. The sequence continues at coordinate 81,033 of NW_020175318.1, forward strand.
ATTCCTAAAGCCCTCACTACAGAAGACTGTCTTATGTGTGAAGAGTTTTACCAAAATCACTAACTACAAAAAAACTAGACCCCTCATTTTTTCTGTTTTTGTTTGTTTGATTTGTTAAACAAAAGAAAAACATACAACTGCTGAAGAATGGATAGGAATAGTGTTTGAGAACATCTCAGGTACTCTGAAACCAAACTATTCAGAAGTTTAGAATATGATACTTTAGAAATAAGTGGAGAAAGATTGTGGAGAGGTGACAATAAATGTGGATTTTATCTTTCTGATGTTAAATATTATGTTTATAATGCCTTACTTTTAATCTGGACTAGATGAAATAAATTTTCAGAGATGGTTGTTAGTTTCCATATTTATTTTTTTTTACAGTCATCAGTTTTATGTATAGGTGTACTATCCAATGATGTTTTAATAGAAATCAGAATATGTATTTGTATTCCCCTAAGGTTAAATGAGGCTTAACAATTGTGGGTTTTACATCACTAATTTTCCTCCCAATTCTAAATGTTACCAATATGATCAGTCATTATTTACCTTCACTGTAGGGAGGGGAAAATTAAGTCATGAAGAGCAATAGTTACTTTTACAAGATCAGAGCGTGGCAGGTAGAAAACACTGGAAGGAAATTTCTAACATCATTTATATTCAGCCATAGCTCTTTAGTTGCTGTTAACACTTGAGTGAAAATTTCCCTTAAGCCCGCTTTTTCTTCAAGGGGTAGAATGAAACATTTTGCAATACTGAAGCAGGATTGTAGTTATTTCCCAGATGGAAAGTAAGGTCAAATTTGACAAGGCTATTTAGATTGAAAAAGACAAATAGCAAATAATTAATAATTTGTAGAATAAAAGAAGAAATAAACTTAATAATAAATTTACTTCTTGCCTTCAAATTCTAAAAATTCTTCCAATTCTAAAATCAAATTCGAAATATGGAAAATAGTGGAATTAAAATTGGTTGAATAACTTCAAGGTAAACAATGCGAAATGCTTATGCATAAATTATTTTCCAAACTTTTATTTAAAATATGCCCAAGCTTGAGTCTGAGGTCCGGCTCGGCGGGGAGTTTCAGCAGCGGAACTGGCCAGAAAAATGCCAGTGGAGGTGATGGCTGAAAGTTTCTTTAGTTTCAAAAAGTTGCTGGATCAGTGGGATAACCAGGAGCTCGAGGCTCCAGGAGGAATTGCTACACCCGCAGTGTATGATCAGCTTCTAGCTTTACATCTGCTTTATAATGACATGAATAATGCAAGATATCTTTGGAAAAGAATACCACCTGCTATAAAATCTGCAAATTCTGAACTTGGGGGAATTTGGTCGGTAGGACAAAGAATCTGACCGAGAGATGTCCCCGGGATCTATACCACCATCAACGCTCACCTGTGGTCTGAGACGGTCCAGCCAATCATGGAGGCATTTAGAGATGCCACCCGGAGGCGAGCCTTCACCCTGGTCTCTCAAGCATATACCTCCATCATCGCCGATGATTTTGCAGCCTTTGTTGGACTTCCCGTGGAAGAGGCTGTGAAAGGTAGCCTAGAACAATGATGGCAGGCTGACTCCACCACAAGAATGGTCATGACCAAAAAGCCAGTTTCAGGGACCCTGGATGTTTCCTTTAACAGGTTTATTCTCTTATCGGAGCATGCCCCCATTCCACCCATCCCCAATGAACAGCAGTTAGCCAGACTCACCGATTATGTGGCTTTCCTCGAAAACTGACTTATCATTCTGAGTTCAAGATCCACCTTCAGAATCCTGAATACTGACAGAAAAATGTAAAATTTTTATTTTCAATTTTATTGGATGAATTAAGCACCTCAGCATTCCTTACTGAGTATGTGATAAAATACATATATAATATGAAGTATATTATATATATTTTGTCCTTAAACATACTGAATGGTTGTTCATGAAATGCGACTTATTAAAGACATTCATGAGAATATTAAGTTGTAATATTTCCTTTCAGAAGAAGAGAAACTAAGTGTGGAATGCATTGTTTGGGAAAGAAGCTATTAAGTGACACATTTTGTATGACTGTCCTGTAGCCTATTTGTTGCTTATATTTATCCCTTGGGTTAAGTTCTGCCCTTCGGAGAAATACTGAACAAGTCTTTCATTTTTTGTGTGACAGGCCTCTGAATATTTGAAGTTGTTTATTGTATCTTCAGGTTAAAACCACCCCCTAGTTCATTTATTCTGCATTTGTTCAATAAATATTTAATTGAATTCTTAAAAAAATAAAATAAAATACTCCCAAGCTTATATAGTCAAAATTTTAAGATGTTTTATAGATTATAGTAAAATAAATTTGAAATTTTAGATACTTTCATTCTCTAATTCATATTTAATTCTCCAACAGACATCTTAGATATGTATAGCATCACTATTACACAAGAGAAAACAGAGCCCTTGAACAGATTAAGTCATTTACTCAAGGCTACAGATTTACTAACAACATACTTGAGGTAAGAATGTTCTAAGCCTTAATCCATTGCTCTTGCTAGTATATCAGATTGACTCTTAGCCACAATATTTTTCTCCCTCGAAAACATTTTCATTCCGAATGAAAGCAACCAGTGTGGGATTTTGGCTATGGTGGAGTAAAAATGCTGGCAAATCTTATCCCCACAAAACAAGTACATAACTTGACCAAATTTTCAAAAATAACCATTTTAGTGCTCTGGATATTGAACAGTGGCAAACGACAAATTGAGTAGTGTTTACACACAAAACACTTAGAAGTTCCAGTAGGAAAGGTAGAGGTCTTGCCCTTTCTGTGTGAAGCTGCTCCTATCCCTCTCTACCCAGCTCCATTGGCACTGAGAACTGCAAAAATACTCAGCATAAAATGACGTCATCCAAATCCCTGCACTAAAAAACTTTACCCAACTCTAACATGACTTCTAGGAGCTTATGGCCATGTCCCTAGAATGACCCAAGCCCTCCTTAAAATGCTTGCCTGAGAAAGCTTGCAATTATAAATCCTTCCTCTGCCTTTTTGAGATGTATTGATACATCTTCTACCATCCAGAGCTGTCTCCTCAAGGACCTGGGAGCTGTCACTTCAAAACACAGACATTCAGAAAAGTAATTTTCCTCTCTTATCTCCTAGTCCCCATGGGAGAGTAAGTGCCTAATTCCTGTGGGTGTCTTGCTCCAAATTGCACAACTGCCTCTCATCATAAAGAATGAGGAATTTGTTTCTCCTCTGCTTAGTGACAATTACCAAACCCAGATGGATTGGTCTCATGGACCAATACCCACCCCCACACTTAAAACCCTTAGGTGCCTTTCCCTTATCTCACCCTAGTGTTTTAAAGCTCTCCTACTTTTGTTTTGGTGGAATTGAGCTTAGTTCTGTAGTGAAGAGTTTTTCCCCTGCTATAGAAGAATCTGAATAAAATATGTCTTAACAGCCTTTAACCAGTAGCTGGCTTTGTTTCTCTTTATCAGCACACTAGATTTATCAAACGTTTGTTTCTTTTTAATATCACACTAGAATTATTCAAGTGGGACTAACTCTGAAAAACAGCAGCTTTGCTGACAGAGAAGGGTGAATTAACTTCAAGTGAAAAACAAAAATCCACACCCAGCAGCACTGTTACTGAAAGTAGCAAACCTAGAAGAAAACAAATAGGGGTTCTACTTGAGGTAAGTGGAAGAGAATTCAAAAATTTTAGATATACAGCTAATGAGACAATCATAGAAGACCTAGATAAATCCTTCATCACCTATACCTGGGAAACTAGGAAACAACAGGTATGTACTAGGAAGACCCAAGAGATCAAGGGCAAAGTAAAACCTGAGGCAAATATTAAAATTGCCTGAACTTTAGATGTACTTTCCAACCTACACACTAATCTACAGATAGAGAGTGAAAGTCTTAGGAGAATAAAGTTACTGCTCTGCCGAATCATTGGCTAATCACTAAGCTAGGCACACACAAGAGCAACCCCTAGGAATCCATGGTTAAAAATAAAAATGAGACAAAATTTAAAATACTGATAAGAGATATCAGGGCTGTACATCACAAGAGGAAAGAATTTGTAAATTAAATAAGGCACCTTTTTAAAAGTTTAGAAAAACATTAGAACCTAGAGCTTATAATTAATTATATCTAAAGGTCCACTTGTCAATAAAAAAAATATGAGTGCAAAAATTCAGAAAAGTGTGACCCATCCTCAGAATAATAAAAGCAGTCAATAGGAACTGACTCTGAGTGGGACCAGATTTTGGATTTAGTAGACAATAACTTCATATTAGTTATAGTTATAGGGCTTCCCTGGTGGTGCAGTGGTTGAGAGTCCACCTGCCAATGCAGGGGACGCAGGTTCGTGCCCCGATCCGGGAAGATCCCACATGCCACGGAGTGGCTGGGCCCGTGAGCCATGGCCACTGAGCCTGCACATCCAGAGCCTGTGCTCCACAATGGGAGAGGCCACAAGAGTGACAGGCCCGCGTACCGCAAAAAAAAAAAAAGACTCATGGTAACCACAAGGGAAAATTATGTAGTAATTATACAAAAGAACATGATAATGAAATCAAAGCATACTGATACCCAATTACATCGGAACACACAGAAAAGCAGGATAAGAAACAAGGAACAATGGATCTACAAAACAACCATAAAATAATGAACAAAATAAGAATAGAAAGTTTTTACTTAATACTTATTTTAAATGTAAATAATTTAAATTCTCCAATTAAAAGACATAGAATGGCTGAATGGATTAAAAAACATCCAATCATATCTGTCTCTCAGATACTCTCTTTAGGCATAAAGACACATACAGACTGAGAATGAGAGGCTGGAAAAAGACATATCAAGTAAATTGTAATAAAAAAAAAGCTAGGGTAGATATATACTACACTATAGACAAAAGAGTTTTAAACTAAAAGTAGTAAAAACAGAAAATAAAGTTATTATATAATGATAAAGGGGTCAATACATGAAGAAGATAAAAAATTAAAACTATTGTAAATATTTCTTCACCCAATATTGTAGCATTTGAATATATAAAGCAAAACTGACAGAGTTTAAAGGAGAAATAAGCCAGAATACAATAATACTCGGGGACTTTAATATCCCATTCTCAAAAATAGACATATCACACTTATATTTCATGGAATTGAAAGAAAAAAATTGTATGATCATCTCAATAGACATAGAAAAACTTTTGACAAAATTCAGCATCCATTCATGATAAAAATTCTTAAAAATTCGTCATATATATCTGATAAGGGGTTAATATACAAAATATATAAAAAATTCATACAACTCAATGACAACAAACCAAATAACCCAGTTAAAAATGGGCAAGGTACCAGAATAAACATTACCCCAAAGAAATATGAGAGGGGAGACCTTCAAGATGGTCGGAGAGTAAGATGAGGAGATCACCCTCCTCCCCACAAATACATCAGAAATACATCTACGTGTGGAACAGCTCCTACAGAACACCTACTGAACGCTGGCAGAAGACCTCAGACTTCTCAAAAGACAAGAAACTCCCCATGTACCTGGGTAGGGCAAAAAAAAAGAAAAAAAACAGAGACGAATGGATAGGGACAGGACCTGCATCACTGGGAGGGAGCTGTGAAGGAGGAAAGGTTTCCACACACTAGGAAGGGCCTTAACTGGTGGAGACGGGTTTGGGGGGGTGGTGGTGGGGAAGCCTCGGAACGACGGAGGAGAGCGCAGCAACAGGGGTGCAGAGGGCAAAGCAGAGAGATTCCCGCACAGAGGATCAGTGCCGACCAGCGCTCACCAGCACGAGAGGCTTGTCTGCTCACCCGCAGGGGCAGGTGGGGGCTGGGAGCTAAGGCTCAGGGTTCGGAGGTTGGATCCCAGGGAGAGGACTGGGGTTGGCTGTGTGAACACAGTCTGAAGGGGGCTAGTGTACCACAGCTAGCCAGGAGGGAGTCCAGGAAAAGTCTGGAGCTGCCTATGAGGCAAGAGTCATTGTTTTGGGTTGCATGAGGAGAGGGGATTCAGAGCACCACCTAAACGAGCTCCAGACATGGGCATAAGCCGTGGCTATCAGCGCAGGCCCCAGAGACAGGCATGAGATACTAAGGCTGCTGCTGCAGTCACCAAGAAGCCTGTGCGCAAGCACAGGTCACTATCCACACCTCCTCTCCTGGGAGCCTGTGCAGCCCGCCACTGCCAGGGTCCTGTGATCCAGGGACAACTTCCCCAGGAAAACACACAGTGCACCTCAGGCTATTGCATCATCATGCCAGCCTCTGCCGCCGCAGGCTTGCCCTGCATCTGTAGCACTCCCTCTCCCTGGCCTGAGTGAGCCAGAGAACCCCAATCAGCTGCGACTTTAACCTCGTCCTGTCTGAGCAAAGAACAGATGCCCTCAGGCAACCTACAGGCAGAGGCAGGGCCAAATCCAAAGTTGAATCCCAGGGCCTGTGCGAACAAAGAAGAGAAAGGGAAATTTCTCCCAGCAGCCTCAGGAGCAGCAGATTAAATCCTCACAATCAACGTGATGTACCCAGAATCTATGGAATACCTGAATAGACAGCAAATCACCCCAAAATTGAGGCAGTGGACTTTGGGAGCAATGTTATATATATATTTTTTTCCTTTTTCTCTTTTTGTGAGTGTGTATGTGTATGCTTCTTTGTGATTTTGTCTGTATAGTTTTTTTTTGTAACATTTGTCCTAGGGTTCTGTCTGTCAGTTTGGTTTTCTTTCTTTTTTTTTATTACCTTTTAAGATTTTTTTTATATTTAATAATTATTTTTTATTTTAATAAATTTATTTTATTCTATTTTATTTTTTTCTTTCTTCCTTCCTTCCTTTCTTCCTTCCTTCCTTCCTTCCTTTCTTTCTTTCTTTCTTTCTTTCTTTCTTTTTCTCGCTTTTCTTCTGTGTTCTGTGGCTAACAGAGTCTTCTTGCTCCAGCTGGGTGTCAGGCCTATGCCTCGAGGTTGAACAGCCAAGTTCAGGATATTGGTCCACTAGATAACTCCAGGCTTCACGTAATATCAAACGGCGAAGCTCTCCCGGAGATCTCCATCTCAATGCTAAGCCCCAGATCCACTCAAAGACCAGCAAGCTACACTGCTGGACACCCTATGCCAAACAAATAACAAGACAGGGACACAAACCCACCCATTAGCAGAGAGTCTGCCTAAAATTATAATAAGGTCACAGACACCCCAAAACACATCACTGGATGTGGTCTTGCCCACCAGAAAGACAAGATCCAGCCTCACCCACTAGAACACAAGCACTAGTTCCCTCCACCAGGAAACCTACACAACCCATGGAACCAACCTTAGCCACTGGGGGCAGACACCAAAAACAACGAGAACTACGAACTTGCAGCCTGTGAAAAGGAGAACACAAACACAGTAAGATAAGCAAAATGAGAAGACATAGAAACAAACAGCACATGAAGGAGCAAAGTAAAAACTCACCAGACCAAACAAATGAAGAGGAAATAGGCAGTCTATCTGAAAAAGAATTCAGAATAGTGATAGTAAAGATGATCCAAAATCTTGGAAATAGAATGGAGAAAATACAAGAAACATTTAACAAGGACCTAGAAGAACTAAAGAGCAAACAAGCAGTGATGAATAACACAATAAAAGAAATTAAAAATTCTCTAGAAGGAATCAAGAGCAGAATAACTGAGGCAGAAGAAAGGATAAGTGACCTGGAAGATAAAATAGTGGAAATAACTACTGCAGAGAAGAATAAAGAAAAAAGAATGACAGAATTGAGGACAGTCTCAGGGACCTCTGGGACAACATTAAACACACCAACATTCGAATTATAGGGATCTCAGAAGAAGAAGAGAAAAAGAAAGGGACTGAGAAAATATTTGAAGAGATTATTGTTGAAAACTTCCCAAATATGGGAAAGAAAATAGTTAATCAATTCCAGGAAGCACAGAGAGTCCCATATAGGATAAATCCAAGGAGAAACATGCCAAGACACATATTAATAAAACTATCAAAAATTAAATACAAAGAAAAAAATATTAAAAGCAACAAGGGAAAAACAACAAAGAACATACAAGGGAATCCCCATAAGGTTAACAGCTGATCTTTCAGCAGAAACTCTGAAAGGCAGAAGGGAGTGGCAGGACATATTTAAAGTGATGAAAGGGAAAAACCTACCACCAAGATTACTCTACACAGCAAGGATCTCATTCAGATTCAATGGAGTAATTAAAATCTTTACAGACAAGCAAAAGCTAAGAGAATTCAACACCACCAAATCAGCTTTACAACAAATGCTAAAGGAACTTCTCTAGGCAGAAAACATAGAGAAGGAAAAGACCTACAATAACAAACCCAAAACAATTAAGAAATTGGTAATAGGACCATACATATTGATAATTACCTTAAATGTAAATGGATTAAATGCTCCAACCAAAAGACACAGACTGGCTGAATGGATACAAAAACAAGATCCATATATATGCTGTCTACAAGAGACCCACTTAAGACTTAGGGACACACACAGACTGAAAAATTAGGGGATGGAAAAAGATATTCCATGCAAATGGAAATGAAAAGAAAGCTGGAGTATCAATTCTTATATCCAATAAAATAGACTTTAAAATAAAGACTATTACAAGAGACAAAGAAGGACACTACATAATGATCAAAGGATCAATCCAAGAAGAAGATACAACAATTGTAAATATGCACCCAACAAAGGGGCAGCTCAATACATAAGGCAAATGCTAACAGCCATAAAAGGGGAAATCGACAGTAACAGTATTGTAGTAGGGGACTGTAACACCACACTTTCACCAATGGACAGATCATCCAAAATAAAAATAAATAAGGAAACACAAGCTTTAAATGATACATTAAACAAGATGAACTTAATTGATCTTTATAGGACATTCCATCAAAAAACAACAGAATACACATTTTTCTCAAGTGCTCATGGAACATTCTCCAGGATAGATCATATTTTGGGTCACAAATCAAGCCTTGGTAAGTTTAAGAAAATTGAAATCATATCAAGTATCTTTTCTGACCACAATGCTATGAGACTAGATATCAATTACACGAAAAAAAGCTGTAAAAATTACAAACACATGGAGGCTAAACAATACACTACTTAATAACCAAGATACCCCTGAAGAAATCAAAGAGGATATCAAAAAATACCTAGAACCAAAGACAGTGAAAACATAATGCCCCAAAACTGTTTCCACTAAGATCAGGAAAAAGACAAGGTTGCCCACTCTCACCACTATATTCAACATACTTTTGGAAGTTTAAGCCACAACAATCAGAGAAGAAAAAGAAATAAAAACACTCCAAACTGGAAAAGAAGTAAAGTAGTCACTGTTTTCAGATGACATGATACCATACATAGAGAATTGTAGACTGTACCAGAAAACTACTAGAGCTAATCAATGAATTTGGTAAAGTAGCAGGATACAAAATTAATGCACAGAAATCTCTTGCATTCCTATACACTAATGATGAAAAATCTGAAAGAGAATTAAGGAAACACTCCCAGTTATGATTGCAACAAAAAGAATTAAAATATCTAGGAATAAATCTATCTAAGGATAAAAAATGACCTGTATGCAGAATACTATAAGGCACTGATGAAAGAAATTAAAGATGATACAAACAGATGGAGAGATATACCATGTCCTCAGATTGGGAGAATCTATATTTTGAAAATGAGTATGCTACCCAAAGCAATCTACAGATTCAATGCAATCCTTATCAAACTACCAATTGCATTTTTCACAGGACTAGAACAAAAAATTTCACAATTTGTATGGAAACACAAAAGACCCCGAATAGCCAAAGCAATCTTGAGAACGAAAAAAGGAGCTGGAAGAAACACTCTCCCTGATTTCAGACTATATTACAAACCTACAGTGATCAAGACAGTATGGTACTGGCACAAAAACAGAAATATAGATCAATGGAACAGGGTAGAAAGCCCAGAGATAAACCCACGCATGTATGGCCACCTTATTTTTTATAAAGGAGGCAAGAATATATAATGGGGAAAGACAGCCTCTTCAATAAATGGTGCTGGGAAAACTAGACAGCTACATGTAAAAGAATGAATTTAGAACACTCCCTAACACCATACACAAAAATAAACTCAAAATGGATTAAAGACCTAAATGTAAGGCCAGACACTATAAAACTCTTAGAGGAGAACATAGGCAGAACACTCTATGGCATAAATCACAGCAAGATCCCTTTTGACCCACCTCCAAGAGAAATGGATATAAAAACAAAAATAATCAAATGGGACCTGATGAAACTTAAAAGCTTTTGCACAACAAAGGAAACCAAAAACAAGATGAAAAGACAATCCTCAGAATGGGAGAAATATTTATTTGCAAATGAAGCAACTGACAAAGGATTAATCTCCCAACTTTACAAACAGCTCATGCAGCTCAATATCAAAAAAACAAACAAGCTAATCAAAAACTTGTCAGAAGACCTAAGTAGACATTTCTCCAAAGAAGACATATAGATTTCCAACAAACACATGAAAGAATGTTCAACATCACTAATTATTAGAGAAATTCATATCAAAACTACAATGAGGTATCACCTCACACCAGTCAGAATGGCCATCATCAAAATCTCTACAAGCAATAAATGCTGGAGACGGTGTGGAGAAAAGGGAAACCTCTTGCACTGTTGGTGGGAATGTAAATTGATACAGCCACTATGGAGAACGGATCTTCCTTAAAAAACTAAAAATAGAACTACCACACGACCCAGCAATCCCGCTACTGGGAATATACCCTGAGAAAACCATAATTCAAAAAGAGTCATCTACCACAATGTTCATTGCAGCACTATTTACAATAGCCAGAACATGGAAGCAACCTTAGTATCCATCAACAGTTGAATGGATAAAGAATATGTGGCACATGTACACAATGGAATATTACTCAGCCATAAAAAGAAACAATATTGAGTTATTTGTAGTGAGGTGGATGGACCTAGAGTCTTTCATACAGAGTGAAGTAAGTCAGAAAGAGAAAAACAAATACCGTATGCTAACACATATATATGGAATCTAAAAAAAAAAAATGGTTCTGAAGAACCTAGGGGCAGGGCTGGAATAAAGACACAGACATAGAGAATGGACTTGAGGACATGGGAAGGGGGAAGGGTAAACTGGGACGATGTGGGAGATTGGCATGGACTTATATATACTACCAAATGTAAAATAGATAGCTGTGTGGGAAGCACAGGGAGATCACTCAGTGCTTTGTGACCACCTACAGCAGTGGAATAAGGAGTGTGGGAGGGAGACGCAAGAGGGAAGGGATATGGGGATATATGTATACATATAGTTGATTCACTTTATTATACAGCAGCAATTAGCACACCATTTTAAAGGAATTACACTCTGATAAAGATGTTAAAAAAAAGAAGAAGAAAGATGAGAGGCCAACAAGAACATGATAAAATGCTCTACATCACTCACTTGTCATTAGAGAAATGCAAATTAAAACCACAATGAGATATTACCTCACACCTGTTAGAATGCCCATCATCAAAAAGACAAGAGATAACAAATGCTATGGAGCATATAGAGAAAAGGAAACCCTTGTGAACTGTTGGTGGGATTGTAAATTTGTACATCCACTATGGAAAACAGAATGCAGGATCCTCAAAAAATTAAAAATTGAACTACCATATGACTCAATAATTATACTTATGGGAATATATTTCAAAGGAAATGAAAACATTAACTTGAAAAGATTCCTGTACTTCCATGTTCACAGCAGCATTATTTACAGTAGCCAAGACATGGAAATAATCTAAGCGTCCGCTGTTGAATGAATGAATAAGTTGTGGCATGTAAATACAATGGAATTTCATTCAGCCGTAAAACATGAGGAAATTCTGCCATTTGTGAAAACATGGATGGACCTTGAAGGCATTACTCTAAGTGAAATATCAGACAGAGAAAGATAAATACTGTACACTCTCATTTATAAGTGGAATCTAAAAAACAAACAAAAACGAAACAAAACCTCAAACGCATAGGATATATTAATTAACTTGATGAGGAGAATCCTTGTAAAAGATATGCATGTATCAAATCATTCCATTTTACACTTTATGTTACAATTTTATTTGTCAATTATAGCTCAATAAACTTAAAAAAAGTTTTAAAAGCAAGTAGAACAATCTGAAGATGAAATTTTAAAAAATAAGAAAAGGCCTATACACTGAAGAATACAAAATATTATCGAGAGAAAATAGAATATTTAAACAAATACTGCAACATCCCATTCTCATCAGTGGGAAAACTTTATTGTTAAGATGGCAATACTTCCGACAATGAGGTATAAATTCAACATAATCCTCATCAAATATGTCAAGCTTTATTCATAGAAATTGGTAAGTCATTTAAAAAATATATAGGATCTGGTCCCTGCTAATATACAGGCTTCATCTGTGTCCTCGCTTACCCAGATTCTCTTATACTCTTATGATATTAACCTTTTAAAGCCTTTTCTATGTTTCATCCTACTGCAAGTTTTTTGTATATTCTGTTCCTTACTATGGAATGTTTCCCCTCACCTTCTGCTAGTCATCTTTCAGGTTTCAGATGAAATGTCTTTTCCTTAGTGAACTTTTCCTAGGCCAATCCCCTATCTCTGCTGTGTGCTCTTTTATTACCACTTATCTCTCCTCTGAAATGCTTATTGCAATTATAGTTAAATAATTAACAGAATAACTTGTTGTTTAATGTCAGTTTCTCCTACTAAAGTGTGAGCTTCAGAAATCCTTAAAAATAATTTCCAAGTTTCTGTTCCCACATTCCCATATTCCCAGTAAGATCATTCATTGGTGCTGTTGGCTGTGATGAGAAGTTGATAAGGGATTTCACTTAGAGTTGGATGTCAGTTACAGGGTTTTTGCCCTCAAGAACCTCAGTTCAGTGATAACTGTCCCTATGTACATGTCAGCTTAAGTCCAAGAGTTTACTACTTGGAGAGTACACATACATTTCTTATGTGTTTGGTTAGAAAAAGTACATAATCTGAAAATTATCTCCATTTATAGTTGACTACTTAATACCCAGGATGATTTTCACTGATACAAAATTAAAAACAACAGAGAATACCATTATATTACTTTTAGGATAATAAATGCAATAGAAACCAACAGTTTTATTAGATCAGGAATTTCAAGACATCCTCTACCTATTATAACTAAATATGATTAGTTTCTCATAGTGAAAAAAGTATGAATTTGGAAATAAGAATTGTGGCACCTATGTATTGTATCCCATCTGTAAAATATGACATATGTTAAAAGTCCTTCCTCACAGGTTTATAGTGAGGATGAAGTAGGATAATATGTTTGAATTTTCTTTATAAACTCTAAAGCACCATACAGTCATTAGTCATTAGTCATTGTTTGTGTGTCCATTATAGAGAGAGGAAATGAAATAATTCTATTTTATGTCCCCAATGGACGTAGACTTGAAACACATTTATGAGACTGTTAATACCTCCCATGGGAGTTCTGCAAGCATAAGGGCTGTTATAGAAATGCATTATTAGACCCAGAGGAAATATTTCATTCTTAAAGATCATGTGCATGTAGCAACTGTAAGCGAGCTTAACTTTCCCACGTAGAAGGTGTGAATGTACACACCCACAATGTCACAAATTCAATTATTTAAATTACGAAGTGCTAATGAAACCTTTATATGACACACTGAAATTTTATATACAACCACCCCCGCACACACACACATTCTCTTTAAATCAAATCAAGACATTTTTCCCTCTTCAAGCCAGAGAAAGGGCGGTGATTGGCCCACCTATAAATTTCAACTTTCAGTTGCCCTGTGGAATATTTAAACTGCCTGGTTAATGAGGGAGGAATGCCTATTAGTGCAGAACCTAATGTTTCTAACTATTAATATTGACTGTTGCATCAGATTAGAGAGGATAGAAACAGATAGGTTAATCACCTATACTCTGTCCTTTGAGAACCAGGAAAATGTGTCCTCCAGTCTACCCCAGAAGTGTATTCCAGTAATATGAAGAGAGGCATAAATTTAGAAGTATTATGACCTCCTTCCCATAAAATGCCTGAGCTACTTCATTTTTATCTGAGCAATGATGCAAGACCAAGGCACTGACCAGACCCATGGCATACAGAAGCACGGCAGGAGAAATCTTCATTTCACATACCTGTGCCCTGTCTCTGATTCTTTATTTAAGAGGCATCCAGCCATTTTGTGTAAATGTTGATGATAAGCTAAGCTTCGGCAGTTATTTTGAGGAAAGAAGATGAAGGTTTGGAATAGCCCAGATGAATTTAATGAATATCTAACTTGCGAGCAAGAATATCGGAACTGACAGCAGCAAAATTACAGAATCAGAGAAGCCAGAAACATTAAAGCATGACTGGATGACATCCTTAGGACCACGATTTTAAAAGGTGGCATGGAATCTTCTGCATATCAAATTAGTCATCAGGTCAAATTGCAAGTGAATTCACCTTCTATGTAAAACTTTGGAATTCCCACAGAGAGGACTTGGAAGGCAAACATATCCCTAGGTGAGCAGTCAGAGCACCTGATTCCTGTATAATTACATGGAATGAGAATTTGATACATGACAGTAATTACCTAGCTGAAGGTGCAATTAGCCATTTGTGACCTCATTCTGAGTGGCAACTAATTAACCCTTCATGTCATAAATGTCAACCTTCATCAAGACACCAAAGAGAAGTACTACACGATCAGCTAACACTTGTTCCAACCTATTAATGTTTGAATCTGTCATCGGAAATGTGAATATATCATTTTTACATCAGCATTTATGTTCAGATGTAGAATATACTTCATTTCTTTTCTTTGTGGCTGCATTTTCCTTGCCTATCCTAGTATGGGTAAAAATCCTTTTCTAAAATAAGAATAAACTTTCATATGCATATAAAACAATTATCTCTCAGTAAGATAAAACAATCAGGAGGTACATAGAGAAGTATAACTTGTCAGTTGCATGTGGTTTCTCATGGTTATAAAAATGGCACAGAAACTGAAAAGATTTTAATGTGCTATCATTTTCAACACCTCTCAAATATTGGACTCTTTGGAAATTGACTCTGGTACCTTGTCCTTGTACAAGCCGAAGCCAAAAGAAACTTCTTCTAGGATGATATGAGGAAGGCTAAAACCATCATCCTTTTTAAACCACTAAATTCAGACCACAATTTCAGAATTGTTAGTAGTCTATTCTTTCTCCCTGTTACTTACTATATAAAAACATAACATCTGAAAATCTACACAATGTATACGTGTTTGCTTAAAATAAAGTGCTGTACATTTTCTTCACAATTCTCGGGTTCATAAGAGTGACCTCAAAGACAATTGTTCAAATAATTAGCATGTACCTATAGCCATTTGTTCAGAAATAAATGCAATTATTAAATAAGATCAGTGTGGCAAATATTTGTATTGCAGATTGAAAACAAAATCTATCATTGATATTTCATTGTTTTGGATTCATCACTGAAAAAACATAATATGTGCTGCTGAAATCTTGTAGGATATTTGATTCTTCTCTGTCTTCAAGGTTGTTTCAAGGGTCTAAACTTAATCTAGGTAATTTCATTTTTTTTAACAGGGAACCAAACCGTTTTCTCAAACACCTTACAAACTCATGTTTCTGGCACAGCAGGTGCAAGTCAAAGAAAAAGTGCACCCATCTAGCATCATATTCTTTAACTTTTATGTGCAGCAAAGAGTTCTGATGGCTTTACCTAGAGGTTGAGGAAAGGTAACCAATTACAACTGGCTCAAAATAATATTGACCACTTTTATTATTCATAATAACTCTTAAGACTTATTTTAGACTTATAAACAAACATAAAAGCAAAGACATATCACTTCAATTCCCTTTAATAAATTCTAAAATAAAGTATTCCTTTGTATTTACAACATTTAGAAAAGTATTTCATAGCTATTTCCCTGAAGCTGCCTGGGGCAACTATGCACAGATGGATGGTGCTATGTTTTATTCAAGACAAGAAACACCTTTGTGGAGTCAAAAATCTTTCAAACCAGAAAGAATGTAAAGCTTCTTGCAGAGAGAGTGAAACAAGGAGTAAAAATGAAGCACAAAAGTCAACTACTACTTATTGACTAGATGCAAAACAAAACTCTTGATTGAATATGAAATGCAAAGTCATGTGATTACAGAAGACACTCAGCTTCCAAGAGGTATTTGCATTTGTTCTGTTTTTCCATTTGTTTGGGTTAGAAATTAAAACCACATAACACAGATGGTAAGCTTAGCAACCAGAGTGTCTCACTGAACCAGCCATTTCCACTACTCATTGCAAGTTTCATGTCTGTGCTTCCAAGGCCCGCTGCCTGACCACTCACCCTTTCTCTTCCTTTTCAGTGGCAGAGGGCTGTTCTGGGCTTTCTGAATGAGGACTAAACTCTGCCACTTTATGGGCATGGCTGCCTACGTCTTCTAAATTACAGTTGTTTACTTAAAACCATATATTTCCTTGTAACAGTGTGTTGGTCAAGGGAGAAATTTACCTGCCAAACATGCTCCCAATCAGCTTATTTTGGCTTTCCTTATTGAATCACACATAATAAAATCTGTGAAGCTTGTCCATAGTCATACATTTTATATGTGTGAATATAAGTCATTTTTTCATGAACAAGGTTTTCTGTATTTTTTCATTCTATCTGGATGCTTTTTATAATTGGGTAAATATTCGAAGAATAAAATATTTTTAAACATCTGGCTCAATATTTCAAAACACTAGATGTGAATTTGTTTTATAGCTGAAAATATTTTAAGTAGATAAAGATAAAACTCTGTCACTTGTAAGAAATTATAAATTATTTTTAACCAATAATTAAAGCGCTTATGAGATATAAGAGCTTATGAGATATAAGAGCTTACAAGTGGGAATTTTTGCATTAGTCCAGTTTTCAAAATATATAGCAACATTTTTTAAGTTGATAATATAGCTATCTCTACTCTTCCTTTTTAAAAACTAATACTCTTATTCATGGAATTAAACTTTCAAATTCTGGAAATATAATTTACATTATTTTAGCACATATTTTAATAAGGTAACTGGATTTCAAATGTAAATGGCTGCAACTATCTCATTTGCAAATAATAATAGCTATATTTTAAAAGGATCCAAAAATTTATGAATGGGGAAAAAGTCACTCCTATAATTGAACTGCAGAATTTGTTATATTGTTTTCCTTTTGTGAATATCCCACACCAATCTACTTTTTATATTACCTATCCGACAAACCAAAGCACCATGGAGACAATTTTATGTAAGAACCATATAGAGATGTAAATAGATACAGCTATACCTTAATGCTATCAAAGACCTTCTCATCCATTACCATATACTTGCTGATATTCATAAGGTAAGAATATTTACTATCGGAAACTATAACCATCTTCCAGATGGTCAGAGAAAAAGCTTCAAAGAGAAAGATGGTTTTGAGAAAAAAATTTTTTGAAGATCATCCAGATGGGAACAATATAATTAGCAGAAAAGGAATGGAAAAAAATATTTCTAAAGAAAAATGGTGTGCATGTATATTTGCACACTTGTGTGTGTGTTGGCATAGAGAGAGTTGGAGTACAGTGGTGAAGTTTAGAATAAGTAAATCCATAGAGACAGAAAATAAATGGTTTCCAGGAGCATGAGGTAGGAGAGAATAGGAAGTTTTTGCTAATAGACAGGGAGCTACTTTTTGACGTGATCACATTTTAAGGAATTAGGTAGCAGTGATTGTTCCATGACCTCCTGAATATACTAAAAACCACTGAATTGTACATTTTGAAAGTATAAATTTATGGTATGTGAATTGTATTTCAGAAAAGCTAAATATTTATGATATGAATACATAACTTAGTTAATGGAGAAGAGAAAGCTCTTCCAACAGTGAAATTCTAATTAATAAAATTACAAGAAATGATGGAAATAGAGAATCAGCATTTACCAAAGACCACACTAATAAAAGTTCAGGAATATCATCAAAATACACTAAAATTAATGAGCAAATCTATGATTAGAAACAATATTTACACTGTTGAAAGTGCCCACCAAACACAGCCAAAACCAAAATGAAACTTTTTTTTTTAAGTGTGTATAACGGTGCATCTTCTCTCATCTATGTGTAAAAGGATCCTTTTAACAGAATATTTAAAACAAGTTAACATTAAAGCTAGATCCATCATGTCATAGCTAAAGAGGTCATCAAATTTAAAAGTTATCACCTTCCATCAGTTATAAATCTGCTCTTACTCACACTTTAATTATTCTCATCTTACTCTGAAGGTGATAGTGCAGTAGTGCATATTTCCTGGTGGTTTTCAAACTCAGGTGTTTTGAGGGCACAGGGATCCTCCTGTGCAGGATCTAAGGGTTGAAGTGCCTGATATGGAGCTAAATTCCTTCACTCTTCGGGGAAAATAATTTCACCTTTGGGATCCTTCCTGACTGTGGATTGCCACAGCTGGGGTGTTTTGTTTTGTTTTGTTTTTCCCTTGGCATGACCATATCACTGTTTCTTCTATTTATCTTGATGCTGTCCTTTCACACTTCGTTTTGGAGACTGTTCATCCAGTTTTCAGGTCCCTTTCAGAGGCAATTATTCCATATGTAGTTGTAGATTTGTGTGTCCACGGGAGAAGATGAGTTTAGGAACTTCCTACACTGCCATCTTGATCCCTGTAAGTTTTTTTCTGATTTTCCATTTACAGAATAAGAATATTTACTACTCTTATCTTATCCTTGTTTCATCTTCTTTAATGTGGATTTTAGATTCGGGGAAAACTAAAGAACATGTATTTTGTTTTACAAATTCTTGAGGCATAAGGAATCACAGCCAGACCTGATGGAAAAGATTGTGAATCACCCAGAGACTCTAGAATTTCATATGGATGTAGCTACTGGAAGGGACTTTAGCTTCTCTTCTTTGGGAAGGGACTAGCTGTGTTCTTTATAGAAGGAAGGGTACCTATAGATATTTAGTGCCATTAGGGGCTGCCAGAAGCAAAGACCACTAGCTATCCAACAACATCATGTCCCTTGTTTCTTTGGGCACACTGTTAGACTCCCAGGTCCCTTGCAAGTAAAGGTAATTTCAATTTACAGTGGAATGAGAGCAACTTAACCCACAAAATATCCTTCCAAGGAAGGAGCTCCTTCATACTTTTTTTCTTCTACCTTACTGAGTTGTGGATAACTGAATTTCCTTATAAACCAAGGGTTGAACACAGGAGAGCTTCTGTGAGCATGGATCCTGAACACCCACCCTAGACATTATATGAGTAAGAGATAAACTGTTGTGTTGAACTTTTACATTGTTTAGATTGTTCATTGCTGGAACCAGCCTTTTTCTAGCCAACATAACTATAATAACTTTTCTTTTTCAATGAATGAAGATTTTATACAGACATTAAGTGACTTTTTATTTTCAAACCATTTCACTCACATTTTCTTACTTAATCCTCACAGCCAGCCTAAAAGAGAGATCTCTATTGTACCTTGAATACATTAAAGCTAGGAGAGGTTTTATCACAGAAGCAGAAAGTGACAGACTTAGAAGTGATTTTGGAACTGTCTGAACCCACGACCCATGATATTTTTAGTATTATTCTGAACAACAACAAAAATAAAATAAAATAAAATTGAAATGGAAAGAATTTCCACTTTTTCCCATTTATTTCAAGAAGTTTCTTACCATTTTTTCCATCTGTAATATCATTCATTCATACTAACTCTACATTTTATGAATGAATCGAACTGTATTTATTTAGATTATTGATGTTTCAACTTAATACGCAAAGTAATATTTCTATTTCCATGTATTTTGCTTGGTTTCCTCTACCTGAAATGTTCCTAATAGTGTGACTTATTTTCTCTAAGCAATGCTATCTTTATACAGTAGCCTGTGGTGGTCAACAGACTTTGGTCAATTCATCAAAGATGAAAAGGTAACAAAAGCACAGCCAATACAGTACATGTATTTTTCTACTGTGGATATTTAAGTGATGCCAGGGAAACAATATGTGTGATGCAGATGTACTTTGTGTGTGATAGGTATCTGTGAGTCACAAGGCCATGTCCACTTAAGCATTCTCCTCATGTATAGTTCAGCAAAGCTTGTGCTTATACCTTATTGAAATTTCACCCTCTGGATTTATCTTTTTAGAAATCCCTATAGTTTAACTCCCAAGTCTCCATTTCAGTAAAGCCAGGTTTTTGCTTTCCCACCATTCCTCTGCTCTTCATCTTGTATTTCGCCATTACATGGAATGCACTTAATTTCATTCTTTGCTTTTCTTACCCAGTTTGAGTTGTTTTGGAGTGATTTCAGAAGTAAGTTCATAACTGGTTATTTTCAAGCTTTCCATGTTTAGTCAGGAGGTTTCCTGAGATATGCATAACTGCCAAAAGTAGATGAACTAAAATTAGATTTAGTTTGATTTACGATTCAATGGTGTTTGATGTGTAAAGTAGAAAAGTACTATTCAGGTGAGCTCTTAAATAAGAAATTATTTCTTATTTAGAGATGGTGACATTCTTGGAAAATACATCAAGTAAAATAAGTCACTATTGAAATGGCATCATGTGAAGCTGCCCATTCCCCCAAGAGCATCACGTGAAGCTGCCACTGAAGTTCTGAAATCTTTCATCATGTAAATAATGTCCATGTTTCTTTTATAATAAAGTAATGATATCCAAACTAAAAAAAAAAAAAAAAAATTGAGGCACATTAAAATTCAACATACACTTCAAAGCCACTGTTTGCCTCTCTCGAATACTGGCTGTTACAGCTGCCGCCATGAGACAGAAAAGTCCAGAGGTTAATTGGTCAATAAGAACTCTGGCCTTGTTTTTGTAAGGGTCTCTAGACTCTGCTTTTGTGTGGATTTAAACTTTGCAGTAACTTTGGAAGATGGCTTCAAGCAGATGTTAGAGTGCAAACCTACTTGGCCACAGGGGAAAAGAGGCAATGGTTCTCTGCATACCATTGTACAATACTAGGTTTCATACTGTTTTTACCTTCCCAAAATGTGGTCAAGAAATGCCATATTCTTATTGGCTTAGATTGCATGAAACAGTCACCGTGGCAAGGGAGTAGTGGTAACTTACATAGTCTTAGATCAATCAGTCCCACCCTTAGGACCAGGAGAGGGTCAATCCAGTCCACACTGTATAACTAGTTCACATGAGAAAGGGACTTAAATGATGTAAGGAAGCAATAAAATACAAGCTATGTAAGGTACCATTATTACTATCATTTTGTTGGTGAGGATGTAAAGGTTTGCAAATTCAAATGACTTGCCCAAGTAGTAAAATTTCAGAGTGGGGACATAAAGCTAAGACTAACTCTAAAGACTACATTATTAATCAAGTCACTCTTTATTTTTATTTTCTCTTATTTTATGCATTAAATGCATTCATTAGAAAAAAAATAAATGCAATACTGTTTTTCTAAGTATAATTCCTTATTTCCCCTGTCTTCTGTGTCATGGTGAGATATCAAACGAATCTGTCAATGTTATTTGTGTTAAGGGTTAGTAACCTTTGGATTCCATTTAATTTTATAAATCTTTATGAGTTCCTAGTATACTGATATTTTCTGGTTGCTTAGTAATTAAAACACTTGATATCAATAATTAAAATAATTGAATAATTTTCTAAGAGTTTTAGGAAACTGTTAGTACTTTTTTATACCTTTGAAAGTCATGTGTGTGTGTGTGTGTGTGTGTGTGTATGCTTACATTTTCTTATTCTGTTAAGTTACTCTACAGTAAAGAAAATAAAAATCCTAATAGTAAATTCCTTTAGCCTTCCAATCCCTTTCATTTATTTTAAAAACTGCATTGTTGCAAATTGAAGTTTACTAAATGTATAATAGACACAAGAGAATAAGTAGGTTAGAGTTCTTCCTTATAATTTGTTTGTTTATTGTTGAACATTTATATTTTCTTATAGACTGCTGAGCCTACAAGCAGTAAAATCATCTGAAATAGTTCTAATTTTCCAGAGAGAAAGGGCCAGAAAAGTTATCTGAGGAAATAGTGGCTTAAAATTTCCCTAATCTGGTGAAGAAAACAGACATCCAGGTCCAGAAAGACCAGAGAGTTTCAAATAAGATGAGCCCAAAGAGACACATTCCAAGATACAGTATAATTAAAATGGTAAAAGACAAGAAAGAATCCTAAAAGCAGCAAGAGAAAAACAACTTGTTATATACAAGGGAAACCAAATCAACCTATCAGCAGATTATTCAGCTGAAACCTTACAGGCAAAAAGAGTTGCATGACATATTCAAAGTGCTGAAAGGAAAATTTTCAACAAAGAATAGTCTACCCAGCTAGGTTATCATTCACAATTGAAGGAGAGATGAAGAATTCCTCAGACCTGCAAATCTAAAAAAGTTCACTTCCACAAAACCAACCCTATGAAAAATGTTAAAGGGATTTCTTCAGCTGAAAACAAATGTCCTTACTTAATAAAAAGAATATTTACAAAAGGATAAACCTCACTGGAAAAGTAAATATATAATAAAGGTAAGGTATCAATCACTTTTATAACAAGTATGAAGGTTAAAGACAAAAGTAGTAAAATTAAAATTATGATAATTAGCTAAGGCATACATAAAATCATGTAAAATGTGTTATAAAATGTATAAAACATGGGAGAAGGAGTAAAAAGGAAAAGCTTTGAAATGTGTTCAAATTTAAGTTGCTACCAACTTAAAACAGACTGCGATGTACACAGGATGTGTACATCCCTGGTAACCACAAGGAGAAAACTTAGAGTAAATACATAAAAGAAAATGAGAAAGGAATCTAAACATAACACTAGATAAAACCACTAAAATGCAAGGAAAGAGAAAGAGAAGATGAAAGGAACAGAGAGACACCCAAAACAGCCAAAAAACAATAAACAAAATGGCAGTAAGTACCTACTTATTAATAATTACTTTAGATGTAAATTAACTAAGTTATTCAATCAAAAGACATGGGTGGCTGAATGAATAAAAAAAACAAATCCATCTATCCTTCTAAATGCTGCCTGCTTTAGGCTCACTTTAGGCTCAGAAGTAAGGAAGAACACACACAGAGTGAAGGTAACGGGATGGAAAAAGATATTTTACGTAAATGGAAACAAAGAAAACTGGAGTAGTTATACTTGTATCAGACAAAACAGACTTAAAAAAAAAAGACTATAATAAAAGATAAGGAAGGGCATAAGCTAATGATAAAGGGATCAATCCAGAAAAAAGATATACAACTTGTAAATGTATATGTACCCAACATAGGGATACCAAGATGTTTAAAGCAAATATTAATAAACTTAAAGGAAGAAATTGAAAGCAATATAACAGTATAGGGAACTTTAACTCCACAATGACATCAATGGATAGATCATCCAAACAGAAAATCAATAAGAAAACAGTGCATTTAAATGACTTATTAGACCAGATAGACTTAATAGATATATTATATTCTAGAACATTCTACCCCAAAGCAGTAGAACATAAATTCTCCTCAAGTGCACATGGAATATTCTCCAGGATACACCACATGTTAGGTCACAAAACAAGTCTCAAATTCTAGAAGATTGAAATCATATCAAGCATCTTCTCCAACTACAATGGTATGAAACCAGAAATCAATCACAAGAAAAAATGTGAAGAACCATAAAAACATGGAGATTTCAAAATATGCTACTGAGTAAAAAATGGGTCATCAAATAAATCAAAAGAGAAATAAAAATAAATAAATAAATAAATATGAGAAAGGAAATACAACATACCAAGATCTATGAGGTGCAGCAAAAGTAGTTCTGAGAGAAACGTTCATAACAATAAAGGCCTACCTCAAGACACAAGAAAAATACCAAAAGAACAAACTAATTTTACACCTATAGAAACTAGAAAAAGAGGAGTAAGCAATGCCCAAAATTAGTAGAAAGAAAGAACTAAAATCAGATCAGAAATAAAGAATTTTAAACAATAGAAAAGATCAATGAAACTAAGAGCTTTTTTTCCAAAAAGATAAAATCAACAAGCCATTAGTTAAGCTAAACAAGAAAAATAGAGAAAGGGCTCAAATAAATAAATTAGAAATGGAAGAAGAGAAGTTACAACTGATACCACAGAAATACAAAAGTTAATAAGAGACCACTGCAAACGATCATATGGCAACAAACTGTACAGACTAGAATAAACAGGTAAATTCCTAGAAACATACACTCTTTCAAGACTGAATCATGAAGAAACAGAAAATCTGAATGGAGACATTACTAATAAGCAGATTGAAACAGTAATCAAAAAGCTCCCAGGGCCAGATAGCTTTACTGGCCAATTCTACAAAACATTCAAAGAGTATTTAATACCTATTATTCTCAACTCTTCCAAACAACTGAAGAGGAGGGAAGTATTTCAATTACATTTTACAGTCAGCATTACCCTGATGCAAAACCAGATAAGGATAACACAATAAAAAAGATAATTACAGGCCAATATCCTTGATGAACATAGATGCAAAATTTCTCAACAAAATATAAGCAAACTGAATGCAATAATACATTAAGAGGGTCATACACCACCACCAAGTGAGATTTATTTCAGGGATGCAAGGATGGTTCAATATTTGGAAATCAATCAACATGATACATCATATTCACAAAATGAAGGATAAAGATCATATGGTTATCTTAATAGATGCAGAAAAATCACTCAACAAAAGTTAACATCCACTTATGATACAAATTCTCAAAAAACTGGGTATAGAGGGAATATACCTCAACATAATAAAGGCCGTATATGACAAACCCACAGGTAACATCATACTCAATGTTGAAAAAACCAAAAGCTTTTCCTCTATGATCAGGAACAAGACAGGGATGCCCATTCTCACCACTTTTATTCAACATAGTTTTGGAAATTTAGCCACAGCTGTTAGGCAAGGAAAAGAAATAAAAGTCATCCAAGTTGGAAACGAAGAAGTAAAACTGTCACTCTTTGCAGATGACATGATACAATATATAGAAAAGTGTAAAGACTCCACCAAAATACTCTTAGAATTAATAAATGAATTCAGTAAGGTCACAAGTCACAAAATCAATATACAGAAATCTGTGACATTTTTATGCACTAATAACAAACTATCAGACAGAGAAATTAAGAAAACAATCTCACTTACAATTGCATAAAAATGTGTGAAATACCTAGAAACATATTTAACCAAAGAGATGAAAAACGTGTACACAGAAAACCGCAAGATGTTGACGAAAGAAATTGGAGGGCTTCCCTGGTGGCGCAGTGGTTGGGAGTCTGCCTGCCGATGCAGGGGACGTGGGTTCGTGCCCCGGTAATACCCAAAAATGCTTATGGATTGGAAGAATTAGCATTGTTAAAATGCCCATACTACACAAAGTAATATACACATTCAATGAAATACTTATCAAAATGCAATGGCATATTTCACAGAACTAGGACAAATATTGCTAAAATTTGTATGGAGCCACAAATGACCCTGAATAGCCAAAACAATCTTGAGAAAGAAGAACAAAGCTGAAGGCATTTCAGTCTCTGATTTCAAATATACTACAAAGTTATAGTGATCAAAAGAGTTTGGTATTGGCACAAAAAAACAGACACACAGATCAATGGAATGGAATTGAGAGCCCGGAAATAAACCCACAGGTATATGGACAATTAATCTGTGACAAAGGAGCAAAGAGCATACAATGGGGAAAGGTCAATCTCTTCAAAATAAAATGGTCTTTGGAAAACTGGACAGCCACATGCAAAGGAATGAGACTTGACCACTATCTAACATGATACATAAAAATTAACTCAAAATTAAAGACTTGAAAATGTAAGATGTGAACCCATAAAATTCCTAGAAGAAAACATCTGTGGTGACCTCATTGATACTGATTTTAGCAATGCTTTTGCAGATCTGACTCCGAAGACAAGGATATAAGAGCAAAAGTAAACAAATGGAACTATATCAAACTGAAAAGCTTCTGTACAGTGAAGAAAATCATCATAAAAACGAAAATGTAGCATATTAAATGAGAGAAAATATTTGCAAGCAACACATACAACAAGGGATTTGTATCTAAAATATACAAAAAACAAAAAAAAAAGATATAACTCAATGACAAAAAGCCAAAACAACCTGATTAAAAAGTGGACAGAAGATCTGAACATTTTTCCAAAAAAGACATACAGATGGCCAACAGGCACATGAAAAGATATTCAATGTTACTAATTATCAAAGAAATACAAATCAAAATCTCTGTGAGATATCACCACACATCTGTTAGAATGGCTATTATCAAAAGATAAGGAATAACAAATGTTGGAGAGGATGTGGAGGAAAGGTAATCCTTATACAATGTTGGTGGAACCAAACATTTGTTGTAGGCATTATGGAAAACAGTATAGAGATTCCTTGAAAAATTAAGAAGAGAGCTACCATATGACTCAGCTATTCCACTTCTGGATATCTATGAGGAACTCAAAAAGACTAATTAGAAAAAATATATGCACCTCTATGTTCATTTCAGCATTACTTACAATATGGAAACAACTTAAATGTCTAACAATAAATGAATAGATAAAGAAGTGTTATATATTTCCAAAAGAATACTCCTCAGCCATAAAAATGAATGAAATCTTTCCATTTGCTACAACACTGATGAAACTTGGGGGTATTATTCTAAGTGAAATAAGTCAGTTAGAGAAAGATAAATACCATATGATTTCACACATATGTGGATGTGAGATCTAAAAAAACAACAACAAACAAAATAAAACAAAAACAAACTTGTATATACAGAAACCAGATTAGTGGTTACCAGAGGGCTAGAGGGTTGGGGGGGCATGGATGAAATGGTGGAAGGCAGTCAAATGTATGGTGATTGATGGTAACTAGTCTTGTGATGGTAATCACTCTGTAGTGCATATAGAAGTTGAATTATAATGCTGTAAACCTGAAACATCTTATAAAATAATTAATTAATTAATTGAAATTTTAAAAAGGAAATAAAAAGACAATCAGAAAAAACTTAGCAATTTCTGCTGCATAGGTTCTGTGATGAACCCCTATCCTGGAAATGGGAAAGATTCCTTGATTAAATTCAGATTGATTCTACTCCATGGTCCTTGTTGCACAGGCCATCTGTGTTTGCTAGTTGTCTTTACCCAAAGGAAAATTAAACTTTTTCTTATGTTCATCACAGGAGCTAGTTTTACAACTTAGCGGAAAACATCTGGTGAAGTTAGCCTCCCATCTTCCCACAGAAACTGGGAGATAGTAGCTTTATCTTCCTCCCTGACTGAAGTTCAAAAAGATGGCCCCTAGGTCCATGAGAAAGACATTCCTGGGCTGTGAAACTGGCAAGAAGTTTTTAAAGAGATTTACATATCAAAGGGAAAGAGAAAGAATTTACAATTATAAGTTCTCTAAAGCAATTGCTCTAAGAAAAGGGAGCCTAGAATCTGGAAGAAGCCTGTCTAAAATTTAGCCAAGTTGAAGAGAACTTTTGAGCCCTTCTTGGTCAGTGGTTACTTAGGTCATCAGGCTGATGGCCATTCTACCACCTTTAATACAAGGCTTCCAAGGTCACCCTGGAAGGTCAACAGAAAAGACAAACAGGGAGTCCACTTGAGAGTTTTTCAGCATTTCCATTCACATGTCTTTGAATACTTACATATATTTAATTAGGTAGAGTTTAGTAAATTCTTACACATAACTGCAAAGAAGTCTTGGAAATGTAGCTGTGTGCACAAAAGCTATAAATGGGATTGATTTTGATAGCTCACATGCTCTACCACCATAAAGAAAAGAACAGTTAAAATACAGAAATATTTACAAATATTTCCTCCCTCAAATGAAGTAGCAGCCAAGCTGAAGGTGGTAGTGAGAACTTAAGGTAGTAAGGACAACTGTGAAAGATTTTAACCAAAATCAATAAGACATATCAAAACCTTTAGAGACAGTAGATTTTAGGAGGACATTGCAGGAAATCATACACCTTTAAGATTGAGAATCTTAATTTTCAAGGAAAAATTCAAGTTTAGGTAATTTAAAACTATTTTTTTATTTTTAGTGCTGGGTAGCTTATTCAAGCTATAAAAAGTCTTGGCAAATACTCAGTTAAGAACAGTTCACTAAATCCAAACAATAGTGGTCCTAGGAAGAAAACTCTACTAGAGCCAGTGGGCAGAGGCCATGGTTTTCCTGCAAATTCTGTCAGCACTAGTCACAGGAGCTACCACTAGAAATAGTGCTGCTACTGACTGGATATTACATGTCATTGTTGGTAACTCACTCAATTCTTCATTGCTTGCTTCTTTGTGGCACATGTGACCCATTCAAAATCTGGAATGGAAACATCTAATTGATGGAGAACAGATCACCGTTTCCTATTTTAGTTGCAAGGGACCCTGGGAAAGTGAGTATCTGACATTTTTGAATTTCATAAAAGAAGATGGATTCTGCCTCCTGATAGTATAAATGTAGTATAAGGGATTTCACAAATATGACAAATGTGCTAAGATGCTGAGTCGTCAATAATTAATTAGAGAATGGTGGTATCAGGACAAGTCCATTATCCTGGTTGCATTATCAGTTTAAGATGGAGAGACAAGCTGTGTTTACAGGAAATAATGTGTGTTTGGCAAAATTTTCAAGGAGACAGGTAGGAATTTACTTTTTATGCAAAAATAAAATTATTGAAAAAGTTAAACTTTAGTTAATTTAAAAATATATATAAATAAAGGACTTCTTTTAGTGGTATCTCTAGTCTACAAAAGTCCCAATCTTTCTTCCAGGTGAGTTAGTTGTACATTGCACGGGGCCCTGAATAAAAATTCAGAAGAAAAGTATAATGTATTTTCATTCAAAATAAAAATATTTGTATCTTAGTGTTTAGTTCATTGTTTTAATGGAATAAAATCTCAACCATCAAATTGACAAATGCCAGTATTAGCCTCGGATTGTTGAAAAAACCTGACACAGATACCATTTAGGCAAATTCAATAAGACTTGGTTATCTGTTCAATGCAGAAGAAAGATTGTGATCAGATCAGCAACTTTATGTGAAGCAGGGGAAGGGATGAGCTGCATGCAGGATCCCAGGAGCCACAGCAGAGGGTACACAGGTGCAGGTGATGACATGATGACATCTGAGTCCACGAGAATCACCTTAGACTTTCCAGCAGCTCAAATGCTCCTCTTCAGGCCTATAATCCCATCTATAAAGATGGGTCAATCCTGGTCACAGTCTTTCCTGGATAACGGTGGAATGTGTCAGTCCCTGGCCGGTGCGCTCATCAGTGTCAGGGTTATGCAATGCTTGATATAATTACTAGGTACTGTACACAGAAAAACTAGGCCTGAACAAACTTCCTATCCATTATTCCCAAGCTACACAGCTTGAAATAAGAACCTTCACAGATCCTCTGCATTAGGATCAGAATGAGGGTGAGTTACATAGGAGTCTCTGAGAATTATGTTAAGAGGCACTTCAACCAATGATTTTGGAGGTGGAGAGAGGGGGGAACAAGCTGGTGGGTAAATGAGCAGTTTCAATAAACCAAGCTTTTTAAAAGTTTTTTTTTACTTTTATTATTTTATTTTTTAAAATTTTATTGAAATATAATTGATTTACAATGTTGTGTTAGTTTCAGGTGGTCAGCAAAGTGATTCAGTTATATATATACATATATATGTATGTATACATATATTCTTTTTTTACATTCTCTGCCATTATAAGTTATTACAAGATACTGAGTACAGTTCCCTGTGCTAAATGGTAGGTCCTTGTTGGTTATCTATTTTATATATAATAGTGTGTATATTTTAACTCCAAACTCCTAATTTATTCCTCCCCCCCCCCTTTGGTAACCATAAGTTTGTTTTCTATGTCTGTGGGTCTGTTTCTGTTTTGTAAATAAGTTCATCTGTGTCATTTTTTTTAGATTCTATATATAAGTGATATCATATGATGTTTGTCTTTCTGTGTCTGGCTTACTTCACTTAATATGATAATTTCTATGTCCATCCATGTTGCTAAACCAAGCATTTCAAATAGAAAGCTAAAGCAAGATAAAACATTTACAAATTGATTATAAACATATAAACACTAATAAATGTAATAATCTAATGTTTTGTGTAGTCATTTATGTTTTTCAAAATATCTTTGCATAGCAATTTCCTACGAAGTAATTTAGTTAAATTGTAGTGCAAACTGAGACTTAGGGAGATAAAATGATTGTGTAAGGGGAAAACAAAGGAAAGCATTAGTACAAATATCAGAAATTGAGTCATCTCTTTCCTAAGCTGGTGCACAATGCAATACAATACATGTCACTTGACACAGATTCCAAGCTAGCAATCCAAAAATTCTTAGGCAATTTTGAAAAACATTAGGATCACAAATCACGGAATAGTCATTAAAGTTGCATTTAATTTATTTAATTAATCGTATAACAAATAAAAATCTCACGGCCTCCATCTAGGACCCATGCATTAGGACAGAGTTAGAGCTATATCATCCCCAGATAAACTCATTTGTTATTAAGTGGATGGCACTTCTAGTTTCAACAAATGTCATTCATCTAAATAGAGTGGGGTAGAAAAACGTACTTTGGGCTGATTTTTTAAAACATAAATGTGGATACCTTGTAGCACAGATAGGAAATCCTGACTATAATTCTTTCCTGGCAAAACCACTATCTGGAAATTGATTAAAAAGTAAATTTCCCCTAAAAAGCTACTAAATGATGACCAAGCAAGTTTTCAAATGAAGACCCAATGAAAGGATACTCTAAGAAAATTATTTACTCTTCCATAGTTCAAGATAGTTAAGTTTATCCTTGGAGACCTCCCACTTACCCATTAAGTGCCCTTTCCTTTGCCTCCTAAATATTACCCAGATCAATATGCTCAAGTGACTCTAAACTAATACACTTTCAGGTATTCACCCATAAAACTCTAAACCATTACCACTCTAATATGATTTAGATCTTAATAATAATTGAAAGCTGTATAATAACTAAATAAAGAGTTCCTAAACTTGCTATTTGAGACCTGAGTAAATGTCATGGGAATGTGTTTGCTTAAAAAGTCATATTAAGCATCCTTCAAATGATGCAACCTAACAGCCTACTGCCTACTCATAAAACTGTTTCAAATTCGCAAAACAAAGAGAGAGCGTGAGCAAAGAAAAGAAATAGAAAAATAAGACTTTAAACAGTAAAATACATAAGCTACATCTTAACATGTTCCATTTAGATAGATTTTTATAACTTTATTAAATATTTTTACTATTTCATCTTTATATAAACTCTGTGATGGAAATAAGGAAAGAAAGAAAACAGACATGTGCTAAGCAGAGGCAGGTGGCAGCTCCAGAGAGTAATTATTATCCCCATTTTATAGCTGATGAAACTGAGACTCAGGTTCGTGTTCAACAAGCCTCTACTGGGAATTTATTACAATCTCATATTGAGTACTTTTACGTATATTGTCAGTGTAAACCGTCCCAAGAATCTTTAAGTTAGACATTATTATCTCTATTTTATAGATGCAACAGTTGAGGCAGAGTTAAAGGACCTCCTTAAGAACATACCTGGAATATGACTGACTCTAATTTCCATTAACCAAATCCACTTTCCATAATCCTCTGGCATCCTCCAGACACCATTTCATGGACCTATAGTCATGCCGTTTGCAGTTTACAAATGAGGTAACAGAGGATTTTTAAATCTCCTGACCTTACAAACAATGTTCTTTCTACTACACTTTGTCAAAACAATGATAAACACCCAAGTGAAAAAAGAGAAATTTAATCAGGCTGCTTGTTTGCAAGAGGCCAAACATCTGGACATGTTAAACCAATTGGATGGCTGACTGAATTTTTTATATTTCATCTAAATGTGAAAAGTGAATTTATATCTCTTATATATAGAATTATAACAACAGAGAAAAATATAACCAGAATAAATAGCAAAGTCAAGAGCCATTTTTACATTGTTGTAGCTGAAAGAGATGAAAAATATCATGTAGCTAAAATCCAGTATATCTTACTTTTAGCCAACATGTTTAATATGCAAATAAACAAACTAAAGGCCACATCTATTACATAATATTAGAATTGGTAAACAATATTTAAATTCCAACTCCTACATCCTCTGTCCACAATATAATTTCTACTGAAAACAAAAGAGGAGGCTCACTAAGGACTGAGCTGTAAGGTCAAAGATGAATAAACAAGGGACATAACCAGCCTTCAAAAGGTGATCCTGCTTAGTTCTCTCAAGGATTGTTTTCTCATTTTATTTTAATGACTACTTAATCAAAATGAATTAACTTTTTCCTGAAATGGTCCAAAAAGTCAGGATTGAAAGTAAAGCAATTTGAGATCAACTGGAGACTATTTTAAGGGTAGGAAATCTTAATGAATATGATTGATAAAATGACAATTTCTGCAGCTGTTGAAGGAAAGCAGAATATGATAACAATTTAAACAAAATATGCATTTAGGGCTTTCAAAGGACAAACCATCTACATGTACTAAACTGTGGTATGACCAACTCTTGAGTTTATGAAGCCTACTCACTGTGACTCCAGCAAGCTCCAAGTTTTCCCAAAGGATGAAATGAAACCCTCAAAAAGTTCTTGAGATGAAATTAATGTTAAGAGATGCAATATGTAGTAATAATATGAAATCACAAAACAAAACAAAGTAATCATGAGAGATAGAACACAAAGTCTATCACTTGGCACAGTACTGAATATATAGCTGTTGTCAATTTAAATAATTATTGATGAAGATATTAAAATTCCCAAAACTCTTGGGTACATCTAGGCAATATCAGGAATACTACATTTCATTTCATTTAGTATTTATAGGAAAGCTGTATTGACCATTTAAAAATATTTTTTACTACAATCCGTTTGCAATATATTATAATGTCAAAGAAAGTAGGTCCCATTTCAGGAAACACACTAAGAGAGCCAAGTTGCTGGGAAGTGAAAGCTCTATTGAACATCACAGTAGGCAGAGTAATCTGACAGGAACTATACCATAGAGGTCTTGGGTTCTGACACCAGACAGTCATGACTGCAAATTCTAGATATACCACAGATTCACGCCTTTTTAACTAAAATCTTCCCAAAAATCTGAAAGAGAAAAATTTCCCTTTTTCAAAATACATTTGGTGACAAAACCTAATCTAAATGGATACTTATAGCCTTTATGTATGCTATTCACTGTGACTATTCATCTATTAGTGTTTAACTACAATGTGTATCAAGATTATACTAAGGTGTCCCATAGTATAAAGCATATATACTGTATAGGCTTTCTGAAAGCTGGACAATTTTGATTCTTAAACTTATTGATCCACAAAGGTTTGTAGTAAAAGGCAAGTCTTTTCTCTGTGTACTAGTGTTTATGAACACTCTGACCTTGGATAAGCAGCTCTACTTGCCTCTGGGATAATGATACCTTTATAAGATGTAGGGATAATGAACAAGGTCATGTTGAAAAGTGTCTGGGACACATTGCATATTCATTACATGGTAGCTAATATCAAATGAATGCTGGAAAGTGTGGAGGCCAATTGTACTACTTTCCTCCAAGGATGCAAATGCTCTCCTTTCTTCATAAAACTATATTTCTTAAATTCCTGCATTAAATTTGGGGGATACAATATGGACCTCACTAAGGAGAAGGTAAATGTTTACAATTCATGCCTCGAGAGTGCAAGGAAAAGACACTTTTACATCAAGTGATTGGGGAGCTCAGAGACAAATACTGAAAGTTCTGCCTGAGCTGAGTTTTGAAAGAAGAGTGGAAAGGAACGAGTAAGCTAGATGAGGAAAAGCCACATCACTTTTCAAGCATTGACCAAGTATCAGCAACTTCACTGAGACAGAAAGAAGGTTGGAAGTAGGGTCACCAACATTCCTGGTTTGCTAGGGACTGCCCTGGGAAACCCCACACTGCTGGGCAAACAGAGAGGATTGGTCAACTGATGTGGATGGAGGATATAATGAAAGACAGAAAAATTAAGCTGGAGACATAGGTGAGAGGTAGTTAAGTATTTATTCTTTTGTTTGACATTGTTTTAATAAAGGTATGTGGCCAGAGAAAGGATGAGGCCTCCTAGGGCCTAAAATGAGAGAAGTACCATAATTAAATGAGAGATATCAGTGCTAGTATCTCAGAGCATCAGAGTTAATAATCAGAAACAAAATTGCCAGAAGAGAGAGGAAGCAGCCCCATTGACTACAGACTCAGAGGGAAGGGTTGAGAGAAAAATAATTGCCCTAAGCAAAAGAAAATATTTGAAAAATAATAAGAAAACACATTACCAGCCACAGATTGGCTATATTTCTGGATCTCTCATCTAAAATGAATGGTTTTAAGATGACACCATATTTTTCTTTCTTTTTTTCTTTTCATAAGTTCACTTGCTCTATGGATTTCTGTGCAGAAGTTATTGTATGGTGAGTACTTGTGCCATATATTATTTTAAATTATGCTATGTGGAAATTTGCTGACACAAGGAAGAAATAGAACTATGCTTACTCAGTAATATCGAGATATCAGGGGTCAGAATTAGGACATAAACTTAGAGTTCCATGCTGTGTCTGAGAAGACTACTGCACTTCTCAGAAATATAACCTAAATTTTCATCTAGAAGTTTCAGTATCCAATCACAAGGTCATAGATGCACTTGGCAGATTTCTGGAAATGAACTCGCCAGATTTAACCTGTTTTACTGTTGAAATCACCTCTGAGATTACATACTCAGTGTTATTAGGTAGAATTCATAATAGAAAATACTGTTTTCCTGGACCACAAACAACACAGGATGAGTGGTGATATGGAAGTGATGAAGGGTGCAGACCCTTTACATAGACTTGCTTTCCTCTATCTCCTTTGCCTGGGATAAAAATCCTCCTCTTCCTTGATAATCTACCTTAATTCCAAAATTACATCTTTCCCCACAATCCTCAAGAATGTCTCTTCTGCAGGAATGTCTCCATGTAGAGGCTAGACAAACAGACCAAAAAAAAGAAAAAAAAAAAAAAACGAGAAAAGAAGATGTTCAGTGTAGCACATTGGGTGGCATGAACGCTAGAAGATATAGAGAATGAGAAGCACTGGACCCAAACTACTAAGGGATTCTTTTATCAGCTAAGGAGTATAGATTTTCCATCTGCATTGGGAAATCAACTAAGGATTTAGAGCAGGACCATAATGATTACCTGAGTTAGGGCAATAGTAGAGGAAAGGATTAATTTAGGAGACATTAGGGCAATAGAATCAATAGGAACAAGGGGCTGCCTGCATGTGAGGAGGAAAGCAAAGGCTTATTCCAGGTTCTAAGGATGGGTGAGTAGAAAGGTGTCTAACCTTTTTGAAATGAAATGCTGAATTACATTAGAGATATATTGAGTTAGGATTTTTCTTGTTGAACTTTAAATTGTTAGCAACTATGAGACTCCATTCATTAAAGACTATTTTTTTTCAATAACAAAGAATGATTGTTTTCAACTGACAGTGATAAATCTGAAATCCTTGTGTACTTTGTGGGAAAAAAATACAGATTCCTGTGTCTCAATTTAAGAGATTCTAGTTTAGAAATTTGGTGAGAAGCCTGGAAATCTGTATTAAAAACAAAACAAAGATGATTCTGATATGCAGTCAGATTTGGGAAATGCAACTAGAGTGTCTTTGGCTAGTTAAACAACTCAAAATTTTAGGGGAATTTTTAATGAATAAGGATGCTGAATGATGTGAAATTAAATTAACAACAAAACTGTGGGTGTTGGTAACATTTCAGGGTGAGAGAATAATTTTGAAAGAATAATAAATAGATTTTTCTTAACACATACAGAGGTCTAATTTAATTTAGTTTCTATTACCTTTTTACATTTAATTTGAAGGAAAATCTATTTATTTTTTCCTTATTTCCCTTTGTAGTCTTAAATACCTAACTTTATAAATGAACCTAGACCTTTTATTCAAGATTGCACAGAAT
Source organism: Neophocaena asiaeorientalis asiaeorientalis (assembly GCF_003031525.2). NCBI lineage: Eukaryota > Metazoa > Chordata > Mammalia > Artiodactyla > Phocoenidae > Neophocaena > Neophocaena asiaeorientalis. The sequence goes on from NW_020175318.1 coordinate 117,157, forward strand.
AGCTGGAGGCAACTTTTCTTCTTTTTTTTTTTTTTCTGTTCCACAAAGGTATTGATTCATTAAATTATCATTTTAGTAAAATGCCATTACTTAATATTTATTGGGTACAAAAAATATGCTAGGCGCTGACAAACTATAGTCATTTCACAGCAGATATAATATAGTTTTCTCATTTCTTATTCTTGCTCTAATTTAAATGTTCTCATTCCTTCCTTGGTAAGTCAAGGAATCCTTCTTCTTGTGTTTACTCTAAATTTTTCAGGCCTTGTATCTCATTTATATTTGCCATGAGACATTTTACATTTAAAAATATGATATGAAAATGGAATAAACCACCTTTTAATTTCTTGGAACATGAGGTGAAATATTAGGGAAAGGAGGGCAATTTGAAAAGGCTTTAAGAAAAAATTATATTCATTAAATTCCCTGGCATTATTCCCAATGGAAATTCTTTTGATAAGAGAAATCAATGTAATTATTACCCAAGAATGAAGAATCATAAGATGAATCCAGGGGAGATATTAAGTTTCAAAATGCTGAGACACGTATAAAGAGGTTTGTTTAAGAAGAAAAATTATTTTTTATGTCTATTGGATGTATCCACTGAGATATTAAATTTACCAACACTCTGGAAATTAACCAAAATTCTACCAGGCACCACCCTCTTCTGTGAACACATATAAGTCCATAAGGCAAAGAACTTGAAAAGGCTCTCAGCTTTCCAGAAACTCTGACAGGCTCATGACAAGAGCAGTTAAATGCATGAAAGTAGAAAATGACCCTTGCTCACCTCAGAGCTATATCAAGCTTTCCAAGTATACATCCAAAATTACATCTATTGATCTTTATTTTCAGGGATAGAAGACACTGGTTTTCAGGAACTCCTTAAAATGTGTAGAGTGACTGTAAACAACATCTTCTAGACAGAATTTCTTTCTGAATAGAGTTCCTAAAATGGACCAGGAATTATTTTCACCTCTGACAATACAGACAAGCAGATAGACACTGTATTACATGGTTGCCACTGGTCATTAGTTTTCTCAGTCAGGGTGACCAAGTAACCTGAGTCAAGTCTGAAGGCGAGGTCAAAGCCAAGCCTAAGTTTAGCATCCCCTATGACTTCCTTATTAACCTTGGATCCATAAGTTAACCCACAGCAGAGTGGCTCAGCTGAGTGTATAAAGCAGATCCCATGCCCATTTCCAGACATGTCAAAGGGGTAATGCCTATTATCTTTTGACTGAAGCTAGGTCAAGAGTATCCCAAATTGAATCAGGTGAGCAGAATGGGCTCAGTTTACTAGTTAGACTACAGACCTAGATCTGACACCCTATGGAGAAGAAAGGGCAAAGAGCAAAGCTGATAAGACCATTTTCATGGCAGGGTGACAAAGAACAGAGTGAGGGAGTGAGAGGAGCATTCTCTTAATTCTGTTCAGAGTCTAACTGACCTTCTCACAGAAGCTGCATCAGTGGCTGTGGTATAGGCAAAGGGACACCTTCCAAAAGTTTGAGGGCAGCAGCTTATGAAGCTTCCAGAATGGAACAACATAAAGCAAGATTGTGTCTGATCGCTTGGACATCACCCCTGAGTATTTCTAGACACAGCCAGCTAGATTTAGTGCAGGAAGAGTGGTATTTAGTAAAAGAAATGTGGTAGGAAGTCAGTGATATATTTCATTATTATCTAAAGCAAGTGAGGCCCAGGACCGTTCAGATAATGGAATATTGTAGATGTCATCTGACAATGTAGTAATAATATTAATAATAATAAATAATTTCCCATTGGTAATTTTTAAATAAACTTTTCTTATTTGGGAATAATTTTAGTACAGAACTCCCATATACTTCTCAGGCAGTTTTCCCTAATGTTAACATCTTATACAATTGTTGTATTTTGTCAAAATTAAGAAAATAACATTAGTGCATTACTATTAACTAAACTACGGATTTTATTCGGGCATCACCAGTTTTTCCACCAATGCCCTTTTACTGTTCAAGGAAAGATTCAATCCAGAGTAGCACATAGAATTTAGACATTTTTAAAATAATTACAGAGTAATTAATTTAAAAACACATATTGCATAACTAGTGTACAAGACACAATCTCTGCCTTTTCTACAGTCACATTTCCTGCAGTCAGATAGGAAAAATAAGCAAAAAAAGTAACAACTGTCATATCTTGTGATAAATGCTATGATGGGAGCAGGCACAGTGGACTCTGGAAGCCCTCAGAGAAGGCTAAGCTATCCTGGGGGAAGTGACATTGATTCCAGGATCCTGAAAGGGAGAGAAGAGTTAGAAAGCAGTTGACAAGGTGGAAGAAGTTGTTCCAGGCAAAGGAAACATTATTTTAGGCAAAAAGTCCTTAAAAATTCACTCAACTGTACACAAAAATGGTTTTGAAAATCCTGCTTTTGTTCATTTTTTGTAAAACATTATCTTTTTCATCCTCTTAAATTATGAAAATACAAAAATCAGTCATTAAATGTGTCAGGCGTGGTTCTTGATAAATTTGTAGGCAATGGCATTCTCTAGCCTGGTGTATCTTATGCTTTCTTAGTTTGGATGCATAATCCTGTGGTCCTGATTCTCAACTCTCTATTTTAATATATTTTTGTATAGTCTCTTAATGTTAATAATCTATTGCAACTCTTTGAAGTTGTAAACCCCTAAGAGGCAATAACCTGTTACATATCTCCAAATGACTGATTTAATTTGTATACCAATGGTCTTTCTTTTTTTTTTTTTTTTTTTTTTTTTTGG
>NW_020175318.1:119990-197285 GCF_003031525.2 Neophocaena asiaeorientalis asiaeorientalis
TGGTACGCGGGCCTCTCACTGTCGTGGCCTCTCCCGTTGCGGAGCACAGGCTCCGGACACGCAGGCTCAGAGGCTATGGCTCACGGGCCCAGCCGCTCCACGGCATGTGGGATCTTCCCGGACCGGGGCACGAACCTGTGTCCCCTGCCTCGGCAGGTGGACTCTCAACCACTGCTCCACCAGGGAAGCCCCCAATGGTCTTTCAATAATTAATGTTTAAGTGACTATTTTTCCTTTGATGGATTTGGGAAAGAGGTGATTTCTATGCATGTAGGTGTGTGTAAGTTTTGGAGAGAGAAAGACTTAGTACTTATTATTATTTTTTTTTTTTGAGGAAGTAAAGTGCTGATAACAATAAAGTAGAAGAAGAAAAGATCTGAGCCCCTAAACAATGATTGAATGTTAAACGCAACCAGGAAATTTTTAGTTTAATAAGGTAGGTAGACAACTAACAATCCCTTAATTTCTTCCAGCCTCTCAGTAAAATACCAATGAAGATATCCATGTAATGCTTATAAAGCTATAAAACAACCCCTTCCTAGAATGATGTAGTTGAAAGAAAACACATACATATAGACATACACATATATTTCATGTCTCCAAACATAGCCTCAAATAAGTAAAACCCTTTATATGTATTTCTTGAAGACTACCAAGTACATACAGGCTTCAATATTTCTCATTTCTCTTTCTTTTTGCCTTTTCAGACCACAACTATGCCATATACTTTCAGAAGTTCATCTCCTCAACTGAAAGAACTTTATTCAACTGTCAACAACTGTAAAGCACATGAAATTTCCCCCTATTTTTAAGCTAAAATGTTAGCCTCTACAGTTTCATGGGTGCTGCAGAAGATATCAGATTTCTGGGTCAGAGGTAAAGAAAATTGTATTACCCACAGCAATAGTAATAGCCAGAATGTCCATGTTATTGTGCCAGTTTCCTGAGTCCCAATTTCAAAGAAGTGATGCAAAGAATGCTAGATAACAAACCAGTGGATTGTATGATAGCTTAGCAACACTAACCTTAAGGAACAAAACTATTTTATAATGCACACCTGTCCTTTGCTCTGGAGAAAGATATTTTTATCTTACTGACATTAAACACTCCTTCTTTTGTTCCAGAGGGAACACTATCTCTGTCTGCCAAGGCTATCCACTATCTAAATGTTATTTCAAACAGTCTAGAACAAACACACACACACAAAAATAAAACAGCAACAACAGAAAAACAGTCAGCACCTCACTCACATCACTTGTAAAAATCTGAGACCCATGGAGAATTATTTTCCTATGATGACCTTAGCCGGACGTATCTCTTACTGTCCTCGCCTTCCCCTTGCCCATTAATTCTTAAGCACACAACTCAGAGCTCTATCCTGCAAGGTCAGACTGTCTATGGAGAGAGATGGAAAAGAAGAAATGGGAATGGGCCAAAGAGGTCTCCGTGTGTGTGTGCGCACACACACGTGTTAGGTGAAACAGTGGTAGTCTAGGAATACCCATAAACTACAACTTTGTATGTATCATAAAAAAAGAAGGCACATACTGCAATTGACCACTAGATATGAGTCTGTACAACAATGTCTAGAGAGATTTTTAACTAATTTTTATAAACTATAGTTCTGAAAAAATATGTTTAGAAAAAAAATTTTGTAAAACACACATTGTCTACTAAGACACAAAAATAAACAGGAGTGGATGTAACATCCTAGATATACCAATATGATCACCTCTAACTCAGAGATCAAGGTGCTATATCAGAAGGTGCATTGAACAACAGATCGAGACTACCATTCCTCAGTACTGTGATCCAGGAGATGTAGGACCAAATCATACTTAAGAACAAAATACTGAATCCAGATTTCTTGCTTTACTCCAGAATTTGCCAGCCTTTGAACCATGCTGCGTCTCTGTGTCCTCATATATAAAATAGCAGTGATAACAGTACACGCCTCATTGGAATCTTGGGAAGATAAAATGGACTAATAAATGTGAGGTGTTCTAACCATACCTGCACAGAGTAAATTTTCAGACAATTAGCTGATTATCTTCTAAGTCAGCCAGTGTGATCACGGCACATCACCACAATTATCCCTATAAAATCCCACCCACTCCAACCCTGCCTTTCCAGTAAATCTTTCTATATTTATTCTGCTATTACAAAATTTCAGCAGGTTTGTGTCTTGGGATTCAACAATCTTGGGAGCTTTGTACCTGGAAAGCATCGGGTATTTGAGAAAGGGTAAAATAATATCTGTGATGTCTGGTGGGTTTTAAAGAAATAGAACCATCCCTAACTGAAAGAGAAACTTAATTTGTTTTTATTTAAAAATACAATTCCATTTTCTCGGTAATTTGAGGGTTGAATTTTTAAATTTGTATTTTAAGCTTTTTAAGGTGGAATATTTTAATCATATAGAAAAGTACACCTGATGATATAATGAACCCTCACCCAGCTTGAACTATAAATAGGACCAAACTTATTTCCCAGGCTACCATCACAGCCTCTCCCAAGCTCAGATCCCTCAGTTGTATCCCAAGATATTCCCCATACTTCAAACTATTTTGAAAGAAATCTCAGACATCCTAATTGTTTCCTCTCTATATATTTAAGCATGAAAATCACATGTCTAACCTAATTAATCTCTTTTATGAACTGATGCAGACTATTCTATGTCTCTAGCAAAACACTTCAGTATTTAAAATTATACTTCAAAAATAATGGTGTTTGTGTTATTTTATTCATTTCATATTTCTCTATTATATTTTATATTCTAATGTCATTTCTATTTTTCAACAGCTTTACTGAGGTGTAATTGATATATAAAAGTACTCATTTAATGTATATAATTTGGTAAGTTTGGACATATGCATACAACTATGAACATATTACCACAATTAAGGTAACAAACATATCCATCACCTCCAAAAGTTTACTCATGTGCCCCCTTTTTATGTGGTAAGAACACTTAGCATGAGGTTTATCCTATTAAAAAAATTGTAAGTGCACAATACTGTATTGTTAATTATAGGTACAATGCTGTACAACTGATCTCTTATTCATCTTACGTAACTGAAAATTTAGACCACTGAACAAATTCCCATTTCCCCCTGGCAAATATCATTCTCCTCTCTGCTTCTATGAGTTTTATTATTTTAGATACCTCATATTACTGGAATCATGCAGTATTTGTCTTTCTGGGACTGGCTTATTTCACTTAGCATCCTGCCTTCCAAGTTAATTCATGTTGTCACATGTGGCAGGATTGCTTTCATTTTTTAAGCAGTAATATTCCACTGCATGTCTATACCACATTTCTTTATCCATTTATCCATTGATGGACATTTAGGTTGTTTCCATATCTTATCTATTATAGGATATCTATTATAGTGCTGCAATGAACTTGAGAATGCAGTTATCTCTCAAGATCCCGATTTCAATTTCTTTGGATATATTCCCAGAAGTAGAATTGCTGGATCATATAGCTGATTTATATTTGATTTTTTGAGGAACCTCCATACTGTTTTCCATAGTGGTTGTGCCATTTTACATCCCACCAGCAGTGTACAAGAATTCCATCCTCGATTTCCAAAATCAGTGGAGCACACAAGATGTAACAATGACACTGATGTCAACATGTGGTGCCATGAACACAACTGAGAAGATCAGAGTATTACATATTTATGATATGTGAGTAAACAGCATATTTTCTCTACTGATGAAAGCATATTCTAGCAAAACTAAGTGCAGATAGATGATATATGAAAACTATCAAAATAAAAATTTCATAATGGCAGCTAAGACTATATTAGTAGAAGGTTATTTAGCCCTGGTTTGAAAATAGCATTATCTAGAAAAAAGTCATTTAGGAAAGACTTAGAAACACTAAGAATACTCTATACAATGAATGCTGAGAGCTGTAGTCTTTCATGTTCTTTACTATGGACAAAGAAGAATTAGATTCTGTCTTGTGCTACTGTCACAAAAATAAAGAATGTTGGCATCCAAAGAGCCTCTGCCCAGGAGAACAGAGTAAAATAACTGAGAAGTTCAAGGACTTTTGTCTATGAACCAAGTGTATCTATTCTAGGAAAGGTAATCTGTCAGGATCTAGGTGCATAGTTGGGGGAGGAACCTACAAATGGAACTAAAACTATGTATATTTGCAAATATCAACTAAAACACATGACTTAATTTTGAATAATTAGAAAGTACCCTGATCAGAGGAATTTCTGTATAAAACAGTAGGATATTTTAAGATGTCTATTTATTGTCATCAGACATATACAATAAGGTATGGCCTCTAGAATTAGAACAGGGAGACATATTGAGTGAATTCCCTATCACAAAGGCAAAATAAAAGAGAGAACAGTATTAAAAGAGAGAAGGGAATAAAACTAACACTGAAATAATCTACATTTGTGCCAGCTGAGAGACCACAGATTCAAAAGCACTACTTCAGGGATGGGTGGTACACAATTGGAAAGCTCATCCAGAACACAGCTGAGGGGAAAAAGAAATGAGAACCTTGAGGAAAAAAGTGACAGTGCTGATGAACTTAAAATGATTTTCCAAACTATAAAATGTGTGTGCTCCTAAAGGGAAAATAAGAGGAAATGGAAAGGAGGAATTAATCAACTATCCAATAGAAAACAAGGGAAAAAAGTTCTCCAAACTGAAGAAGAAATTCAAGTTTACAAGATAAAGGATTTTAATATGATTAAAGTAAAGTTTAAAAGCACAGCCTAATAAAAATCTGGCAAAAGTCAGACATGGTGAATGTCAGGTGGATGTCATTCTACCTAATTTGGAATCTATTTAACAATGGATTGGTTTTAAGCAAAAGGTCCTTTCTCATGCCAGCTATCAGTTTACACTTTAGAAAGATCTATGGATGTTTAATTGAAAAGAAGGAAAAACAAGGGAAAATATGGTCAAAGAGGCTGGATAAGAGGCTATAGATGTCTTCATGGGAGATGAGGACGGCATGACCTGAGTAGTAACTAGAAGAATGTATTCATTAAAAACAACTACTATATACTTTTTAATTTTTTTTTTGAAATATAGTATAGTTGATTTACAATGTTATTTGAGTTTTGGATGTACAGCAAAATGTTTCAGTTTTATATGTACATTCTTTTTCAGATTCTTTTCACTTATAGGTTATTACAAAATATTGAGTATAGTTCCCTGTGCTTTACAGTAGGTCTTCGTTGGTTATCTATTTTATATATAGTGGTGTGTATATGTTAATCCCAACCTCCTAATTTACTCCCCTGTTTCCCCTTTGGTAACCATAAATTGTTCTCTATGTCTGTGGGTCTATTTCTGTTTTGTATATAGGATCATTTTTGTCATTTTTTTAGATTCCACATATAAGTGATACCATGTGATATTTGTCTTTGTTAGCTTATGTCACTTATAATGATAATATCTAGGTCTATATTGATGCAAATGTCATTATTTCTTTCCTTTTTGTTTGAGTAATATTCCATTGTGTGTGTGTGTGTGTGTGTGTGTGTGTGTGTGTGTGTATGAAATCCTCTTTATCCATCAGTACAGCCACTATGGGGAGTAGTATGGAGGTTTCTTAAACTAAAAATAGAGTTAGATACCATACAATCCTGCAATCCCACTCCTGGGCATTTATCCAGAAAAACCATAATTCGAAAAGATACATGCGTCCCAATGTTCATTGCAGCACTATTTACAATAGGCAGGATATGGAAGCAAGCAACCTAAATGTCCATCGACAGATGAATGGATAAAGAAGATGTGGTATATATATATATATATATATATATATGTACAACCTCTGTGTGCTTGAAGAGCCACCTCTACCAGTACTATCGTGATCTCTGTGAGGAAACATGGCCACTCCCTCAGGTGTTCTTTCTCCAGGGAGTCTTCCTTTAATTCTCAGATCAGGAGAAGCCATGGTAGACGCATTTTCAGATGGTTCTAGGCCATTTCCAACACGACTGTATGTCATTCGACCTGTTAATTATCTGCTTGTTTTGTAGCAGTTAAAGAATGGGCTCCTCTACATCTATTTGAATAGGTTTGGACAACTATTTGAGAGGCCACTAACAACTTGGCCAAGATCCTTATTTCTTCCCATTTGCTGAAATGCGAGCCTGGATCTGTCTGAAGACATCCATGGAGGAGACTCCTTGGGCCCACATTACATACAGTCAAGGAAGACAACCTAATAATGTCAAAATATCTTCAGTTGTAGAGTGGGAGTGTCCCACTATAGTCAAAGATGTGCAGGTGTGCTTTCGTACTCATAGTTCATCTTTCCATTCACACTGATCATCTAATAATCAATCTCTAAAAGGACCGTACCATGACCATAACACTGCCTTCTAGTAACTGATCACTCGGTTCACATTCTTTTCAACCCTGAATAGTCTTGAGCCAAGATACAGTCATTGGGAAGAAATTCTTTAAGATATGTAGAAGCATTCTTCACTAAATAGGGACATTATGCAGAAAATTTAAGAATCAAACAAAGGATGGAAGCAGATAACCCCTAACGTCCCTTCCAACACTCTGATTATATGATAAGCTATCTGTCTTCTAAAACAATAAAAATTTTACTCTTGGGCAAGGTTGAAAATATATCTCCATATATCACTGCCATACTTTTACAGGAAACAGCAACTGCACAGGCTGTGACCAACTCAACATGCCAAGGGATTTAATGTGATATATGTCCAGACTCATTGAACTAGACTACTTTATTGCATTCCCCGATATCAGCAAGCTGGTTGTAAAAAGCTGAGAGTATGTTAAAGCTACTTTAAGCACAAAGCATTAAGGAAGCAGATGTGTGTTAAATGCCTGAGCTTAATCCTTCTTCTCACTTTTTCTCCTACCTTACCCCTGACAAATGCCTGTGTTCCCCCATGCACCCCACCATTAACTAGCTTTATTTACTTTACCTTAATTTGGGTACATGGTAACACCTCTTTCAACTTTACTTTGTTGTGAGAATTTTTGCTTCTACTCTACACAGGTATCATTTCTTCCTTTTAATGTAACTTTTGTACCTATGAAAAACATACACACATAGGGTTTTAGATCAGCCACATAGTTCTCCATAGCTTAAAATAAAATGTGGCTGTTTCCTCTCTTCCTGTCCCCAAGCTGATCTGCATTGCCCAGAGGTAATTACTTTCTTCTCCTTTAACTGTTTCTTCTGGTACCTACTTCTATATTTCTAAATAACATGTTTATTGGACTTTTTTTTTCCATTTTAGATATTATCTATTGACTTCCTACTATGGAAATTGAGGACTTAACCCTCTTTCTCTCCTGCCTCATCACACATAAAATTTCTATACCTTACCCTTCAATATAGTTTATCTGTGTTTATAATATCAGTATTAGTATTCACTACTGCCTTTCTTTTACATTTTTTTTTTGTTTTGCTTGAAGGTATTTTCTCATCATTGGATGTAATTATAATTCGATATTCATCCCCAAATTCTCAGACATAAGTATAAATCATGTCTAAACTTACTAAAAAAAAACATCAAGTACTTCAGAGATTGACTTTCAAATAACCCTGTTTTTAACACCCTGTACCCTCCCTTTTTAAAAGAATTGGTACTCCTGATTCTTTTTCTTTCTGGCATTCTGTTATGAGGACCAGCTTGCTTCTCAATCTCCCTTGCCTCCTAGCCCACCCTTCTACTTACCGACACTGAGTTTGTTTCTAGTTTTCTAAGTTTTGTTGCTGTCATCCCCCCTTTTCCCTTGCCTTTCTTGATTTAAGCCTTTTTAAAATCATTTTTAAATGGAAATCTCAAGGTTGATTTTATTTATTTATTTATTTTTTTATAGTTGGATCTTTTTAACATCTTTATTTGAGTATAATTGCTTTACAATGTTGTGTTAGTTTCTGCTTTATAACAAAGTGAATCAGCTATATATATATATATATATCATATATCACCATATCTCCCCCCTCTTGGGTCTCCCTCCCCGTCTCCATATCCCACCCCTCTAGGTGGTCACAAAGAACTGAGCTGATCTCCCTGTGCTATGCCGCTGCTTCCCACTAGCTATTGATTTTACATTTGGTAGTGTATATATGTCAATGCTACTCTCTCACTTCTTCCCAGCTTATCCTTCCCCCACCCCGTGTCTTCAAGTCCATTCTCTACATCTGCATCTTTATTCCTGTCCTGCCCTTAGGTTCATCAGAACCTTTTTCTTTTTTTTTTAGATTCCATATATATGTGTTAGCATACGGTATTTTTTTTCTGTTTCTGATTTACTTCACTCTGTATGACAGACTCTAGGTCCATCCACCTCACTACAAATAACTCAATTTCATTTCCTTTTATGGCTGAGTAATATTCCATTGTATATATGTGCCACATCTTCTTTATCCATTCATCTGTTGATGGACACTTAGGTTGCTTCCATGTCCTGGCTATTGTAAATAGTGCTGCAATGAATATTGTGGTACATGACTCTTTTTGAATTATTGTGTTTTACAGGGTATATGCCCAGTAGTGGGATTGCTGGGTCATATGGTATTTCAATTTTTAGTTTTTTAAGGAACCTCCGTACTGTTCTCCATAGTGGCTGTATCAATCTACATTTCCACCAACAATGTAAGAGGGTTCCCTTTTCTCCGTACCCTCTCCAGCATTTATTGTTTGTAGATATTCTGAGGATGATTTTTTTTTATTGCAATCTTCTACCAGGTCAGGGAATGCCTTTCTCCTGCAAGAATTGTCCATTTTCTATGGCAAGTCTTTGACTAGCCATCTTAGACCCCCATTTTCTTACAGCAAAATTTCATTTACAGTTGCTTGATTTTTCAAGAGCATAGGTTATTAGAGTAGGCAAAAGAAAACAATTTGCTCGAGTTCCCACAGTAATGAAAGGTCCTGTTTACAAAAAGAGACGGATGAAATTCAATGCCAGAAAAGGTAATAATAATAGGTAATATTATTGAGCACTGGCTCTATTGCTGGAACTGTTCTAAGCACTTTCCAGATGTTAATTAATTAACTCACCTGATCCTCAGGGCAACCCCAAGATTGCAGGGTTTTCATTCCTTTGTCTTCTCTGTTTAATAAAAATTATTGTTTGCAGCCTCTGTTAATAGAACCCTGAGACATTTTTCATGTTTTCATATCTGATTTCCACCATTCACAGTTTTGCTTCCTCTGGGAAGTTTGGGACCTGATTCTCAAACTTTTATTGTTAGACTCGTCCCATCCCCTTGGACCATTAAAAACAGCCTAAGGCTCTCACGTCACAGAACCACCCAAGGATTTGGTAGTTAATGTTCTTTGCTAACTTGCCACAAGGGATAAATGATGTGTCAAAATATTTGATCAGCAAATAAATAGGTTGTTTATTTAAAACAGATCAACATTAATAAAATGCACAAATTAAATTTATAGATATTAGATACCTTTGATGAGAAACAGTATCTATCATTATTACTCTACTATGTGCCAGAGACAGTAAAGTGAGGTGGTTCAAGTCCCAGTTCTGTTATTCACTAGCTGTTTAATCTGGAACAATTTAGGAAGCCTCTGTTTCATTTCACTTAGCAGTAATATGGGGTTAATAACTCCTACCTCATAGTGTTGTAATAGGGATAAAATAACTTAATTTTACATGAATAGCATTTGGAACAGTATTTGCCATATAGTAAGTATTGGCCATTATCTAACCTACTAGCAAGACTCATAGTGACTCTGAAAGGAAGATATTTTCCATCTCTTACAAATAAGGTAACTGAACCTCAAAGAGAGTACCCTCTGTTCCCCAACTCCATGGTTTCCAGAGTTCTAGTCTTTACAAATCTCCCAAGGAATTAGTTGGATGAACTGAATAAGGTATCATTTGTGAAAAGAAAAGGTCTTCTCATAATATTGTAAGTCAAGAAAGAAATATGCAAATGATGGGCTTTGAAGCTTAAGGAGACCCTAACCTTTCTGATTTGAATAAATATTTGAAAAACATATAAGGTCTGGAGAGTAAGAATAATTTATGTAAGAATTGTATTATTCAAAAATTATTTTCCAATATGAATGCTTAAGGATATTTCCTGAACTGGAAAATACTATTTTTTTAAATTGATACCAAACCATGCTTAAAAGTAAACTTTGTCACCACAAGGTCATGTGTGATCTTGCTTCTCTGGTCTCTCTTAGCCTCATATCTTGCTCTTCATTTTTGTACTACACATTCCAGACACATAGGACTTGTTTATTTCATCAGCATGTCCTGCCGGCTTCAACATCAGAGTTTAACATATTCTGTTCCCTCAAGCTGGAGTGTTTTTCCTCTTATTCTCTATCTAGCAAAAATGACAGATCCTTCAGGTCTGAAATTTTATATAATTTGCTCAGAAAAGTTAAGTCCCCAGGCTTAGGTAAGCCCCATAATATAGCTTCACAGTACCTATATTTCCGCTCCTAGTACTTTGCCTGTTTTTCATTGTTTAATTGATTATGTACAAGTATTTGTCTTTCTGTCAATCTGTAATCTCCATGACTTCAGCAAACATATTTGATTCCTTTCCCCTCTTTAAGTTCACTCTTATCCCTACTGCTGAATATCCTACCTTTCCACTAAGTAGACCTCCATAACTGTTTGTGGAATAGTAACCAATTACTTTGCAATATCAGCTACTTCCACTGCTTAGCTGTTTTTCAAAGACGGACTATCCATTTTTAAGAAAATAGTCATGATGAAGTGAGAGTAATTTAGCAAAAGAAAATTTTCCTCTTCAATATATTTTCTTATTAAGTCTCCTGGAAATTTTGCCTGTTATAAATCTAGGTTTAAGATTTTCCTTCCACTTATTGTCTTGATTTTACAGGAAGAGGAAAAAATCTTTTGCCAATAAAGAAGTCAAGGTGTTCTTCTATCCGAAATTATTTTGATCTGTTTTCTAAGATTCTTGCAGTAAGGGAAGAATAAGGAGAAAAATTATTTTACAGAAATATGACTGAGAAGGGCTTTGTGCCCTGCAAAAGTTATTCAAAGTTCCAAGTAGCTCTTCCATAACAAAAACTCACCAGGCAAATGACCCCTTTTCCTGTGTGCCAATTGGACTGTATAAGAACAATTTTTTTTTACTTACTTATGCTTAAGGGAAAAAGTCATCCGCACTTGGCTTTCATGGTTAACCAATTGTCACTGTTCTACAGTTTTGTAAACCAGCAGATGAGACAACTGGGATTCATTTTAGAGATCATTAGAAAAGAGCTGAGATGGACTTCTTGTAATTTTAAAAGTCAATACTTAATCAAGAGAACAAATGCCAAAAGATAGACCAGTATTTTCATCTGACAAACTAAATATCAGCTCCAGGAGCAGTATTGTAAAACAAAGTTGATTCTATAACTCCTACCACACTCAGACAAAAATTTACCACTAAAGCCTAATTTGATTTCCTTATCAGGCAATTAGTATATTATTAAAAATTCACTGCAGGGTCAATCTCCTGTTGATTTGCATAATTAACTTCTCTCAGTTAAATTAGGAGAGTTTTTATTCATTTCTAGGGCAGATTTTTGAGGATCAAAAGGATTTTTTTTCACACCATAAACCAAGGTATCTGTGACTGTATATATAATTTTACTTTTAATCTTTCATAAAGTTCAAGATTCTGGCAAGAGATACCCAATTCTTTCTATTCCCTTCTCTGCTCACCCACTCTCTCAGAAATATCTGTAAATAGATAGTTATTTCTTAATACATGCTGAAAGCATACTTAGTTCTTCCTGAGGCAGTACTTGCTGCCTGTCACCAAGGAAAAAGAGTAAACATTAGTGAAAGCCAAACCTCATGAGGTTTATAGGGTTGGTTTAGATAAGAAGGCAAAAAAGTGTTTTCCAGGCTGTCTTTAAATCTCTAGAGTCCACAAAGTTTAGCTGAAGGCTTCTCTTTAGGTTTTCTGTGAATACTTTTGCAAGAAAAGAAGTTTCTTTGTGGGAGTCTGGGACTCCTGATCTGAATCTTAGACTCAGAAAATTCAGAAGTAGAAATCAAATTTGTAAAGGTTAAATTTAGCAATTATAGAACAGCATAGGAGAGGAAAAAGTTTTCCTTGACCCTCTTAGGGTTCCTGGCTGGGTCTGAAAACTAACCTGACAGAGACAGATAAACAGGAGACAAGCCTACACATTTATTGAGTATTTATAGGTACATGGAGACAAGCCTATACATTTATTGAGTATTTATAGGTACATGGGAGCCTTCACAAGAGAATGAAGACCAGAAGAAGTAACCAGAACAGGAAGCTTGTATGCCTTTTAGACAAATAATAGATTTGTAAAGAATTGACAAGAAAAAGGGGTTTGGGCTAGAGGTAGTAAGTGGTGCAAAAGTAACTGGGAAGATAAGGGTTAGTTTAACTATATTTGTTTATACAGCTCCTGGGCCCTAAATTCCCTGTCTCTGGTGATAAGGATGCCTTCTATTTTCCTGGTACAAACAGGATACCATGGGAGACTTTCACAGGGGAGACATCACCTGCTTTTAGGGAAGAAGGACTAGAGTGAAGGCAGTGGTGAGGAGGTCAGAGTGACCTTCCTACTTCTGCCTTTTTCTGAAACTCCTTTAGCTTAAGATATTCAGAATGCCAAAGTGCCATATTTTGGGGTAGCATGGCCTGAACCTCATCAATACGTTGTTTCAGCTTGTTCTTCTTGCTTATTATCCAGTGTTTACTGAGAGCCAGGAAATATAAAAGACAATGAGCACTACCTAAGGTAAAATAAATAGCTAGTGGGAAGCAGCCGCATAGCACAGGGAGATCAGCTGGGTGTTTTGTGACCACCTAGAGGGGTGGGATAGGGAGGGTGGGAGGGAGGGAGATGCAAGAGGGAAGAGATATGGGAACATATGTATATGTATAACTGATTCACTTTGTTATAAAGCAGAAACTAACACACCATTGTAAAGCAATTATACTCCAATAAAGATGTTAAAAAAAAAAAAAAAAAAAAAGACAATGAGGCCAGGGAGTTTACTGCCTAGTGAGCCAACTAAGTGAAATAGATTATATATTTAATAAAGAGTTCCTGGATCCAAGATGTGCATCTCTTGGGGACAATAAGTTGAAGTGGTACATTTGCAAGGAATGATTGTTAGTTCTGTGTTACTGGGTAGAACATTTTATTTTTATGTCTGAATTGTCCAAACCACCTTCAAATCACCTCCAGGAAAGCAAGATACAAGAAAAGCTATTAAGAACAGTGTTCAGTGTTTAACATCACATCATTTCTGTTTTAAATCTCTATCTCTGCTAAGGTGCAAGGCAAGAGTCCATGCATTTCTAGTACTGAGCACATAGTAGGCACTGAATCAATGTTTGGGGACGAAAGAAGAAAGGAAGACATTATATTCCTGATTTCAAATTTATTTACTTTTTTAAGGACACACAAAATTAGTATATAAAATTATTCATTATTTGAAATGTAAAGTATTTGCTCAATGCTAGTCAATTAATGGAAAGAGAATAAGAGTATAAATATGTGTTTTTTAAAAAATATAGTATGGTTCCTTATTTACATAATCACTTGATTCATCTGCAGAAATAGTTTTCAAAAATTAATACCTGCTTTCCCAAGGTCCAGATTTGTATTCAGACTCCAGTAACCATAACTAACATGATATGTAATATTGACTGTAAATAATTATAGCTATTGATTGTCTGATTTGTTTCAGAATCCTAGTGAACCAAATAATTTTTTAAGGTTGCTAAGTAAGACACACATAACTTCTATTTATTTCCATTCTTTATCTATGTGCTTCCATTTTTAACTTTAAAGGAGAAACTCTCTCAATTTGATAGGGACTCGCAATGTAAACAATTATCTGAAGTTTACAGACTATTTAGAAGGAAGTATACGTGGGGGGCAGCAGTAAGGGACAGAGCAGATGACAAGCAGCCACGCTCAGAATTTATAACCAAGAACACCGAACACTATCGTTAAAAATGCTTCATTATTACTCAAAATTGGTCATTTTTGTCCTTTCACATTCCGATTACAGTGGAGATTTTCCACAAGATAAAATGAGGACAGAAAGAATTTTGGTGAAAAGTCAGGGCTCACACACCTTAAATGTGCTCTTGGAAGAACGATCATTTGAACAGGCAGGGAGTAAATGATTGACACTCTGCATAAGGGCTTTGAAAGTCAAGGCTTTGACCTGTCATTTGTTAGAAACCCTATTATAAAAGCTGACAGCCATACCCAGCAGATGTGCCACATAGATGTTGCACCAATTTCTTCCCTAAGAAACATTAAGTATTGTGAATTTTAATATGAAGTATTCGGCAGCAGAAACCAGATCTGCTATTTCTTGTTGACAAGGAAAGGACTCAGCATCATGCATGAAATTCTAAAAGGTATAAAGGTTACAAGTGATGAAAATCTTATCAAAGAGTTACAAGAGCCCCACTAAGCCAGCTGATTTGAAAAGTGGACAGAACGAAAGATTTTAAGGCACAGAGACTCCTTTTATGTATAAGAATTTCTGTTTGAGGGACAAACCTTGAAATTAGCATTTGGAATTTACATAAGACTACTCGCTAATGCAAAACTTTTTATGACACAAGATTAGGGGTGTCTGAGGAATGGACACATGTATAATATTCCCGGTTCACTGCTTCAAATGAGAGATTTGCTTATTATTCAAAGTCAAGAAAGTAGCAGCCAAGAAAAAGTATTTAATCTCTTTCCTACTTGCTGAGGTAAAAAGAATGACCATGGAGAAGAGATGAGACCAGAGTAACTTTTTGTAAAGGAGTATTAGACACCACGCTGATTCCTCTTCATCACCACTCCCTTTTCTGAACTTCCAGAGTACCCTATACATATACAATTTGCATAGCACTGAAAGGGAAGGGTTTGAGAAAACAGTATATAAATGCACCTGACCATTAATCTTTCTGCTAAAGGGGCAGGAGCAGGCATGCAGACAAGAGTAGAAGATGGGTCAGGAAAAGGCTGGTATTTTCCAGGTGTACTGGGCACAAATGTCAAGGTGAGCTTATTAGAACATCATCCTCTTCTTTGCTCGATCTACTCTAACTAGGGTGTCAAGAACAGCATTTGGCACCCTATAGGTGCTCAATATATATTTGTTGAACACGTGAAAGTAGCACTTTGTTAAAAAAATGATATTACTGCCTTCCATGGCATAGTTCAGTGATACTTCTGTTTTGTCGATTTGGAAACTGAGTCACATGGTAATTGGGTGATTGCTGGGATACATCGGGATAACATACCTTACTAGGCTTTGCCCCCGACTTTCTCATTTTCTCTCTCTAAAAAGCTTCTCCATCCCACCCCTCTGTGTGTGTGTGGGAACATAAACCTTGGATTTAATATTAATTTCCTTTTGCTAATAGCGATGCATGGAATGAGTATTTGGGAGGTCAGCCATTTCCGTTTATAAAACCACAAGAATGCTAAAAGGTAGAAATAATTCTTGCCCAACTGATAGTGGCAGTTTAAATTGATACCATGGATATTGGGATGAGGGAATTTCCTAAGGATGACAGCTAGCCCCTGATCTAATTGCAAACATTTTTAATGCCTCATTGTGGTTTTCACCTAATGGCTTATTGAAGCCATTATGCTCTGCATAAACATCTTTAGATATTGGCACCCAGAATGCAAGCCTAGGAGGCATGTCTCCTATTGATTAACTAATGAATTAATTAATCCAAAGAGCCTGTGTTCCTTACCAAAGATCTATGTGTCTCAGGCTTGGACAGTATATTTTCTGGGGGTGGAGAATGTGAAGAGACAGACTATGAATGTCTGAAAACATAACATCAATATAAAAATTCATCATTTTTTTTTTTCCTGCAAAGCCTAGTCTATGGAAAGAGGAGCATAACCTCTTTGCTGTGAAACTGTTAGAGGTGATTTTGAGAACTTTATTAGTAATCTTTGTGCTCCTCCCATCTGCATGTAATTTCTCGATTAGGGAATTACCTTACAATACCCCTAATTAATGCTAATTTATGCCCGTTTAGTGACCATAAAAATGTGTCACTAAATTTTAATTGCATGGGAAGGGTAGATAGATGAAAGTAGTAAAGAATTAGTGTGTCATTTACTAAAGAGACCTTTAGGAACGATAAAGGCCATCTGCCCTGTCAATCTTCACTCTCAGGAGACAACACTACACCTTATGAGCCAGTGATAAATAAAATTGTCCACCCTGGAAATGAGGGTAAATGTTGCCCTTCTTCATTATTTGTGTCAAACCAGGATAGGTGGAACTTTCAGAGACACAGCTTGTTGCAAATGCTGACTGTTCACTTTAAAATTAACTTTTACAGGTAGCAAAGCATTTTTATAAAACAAAGGTGACATCTATTATCCACTTAGGTCTCAAGAGTATATTTTTCATAGGTTGTTAATTAAATAGTTCAGAAGGCAGTTTTTGAAATGTATCAGGTGAATGCTTTATTTGTGTATGCCCCAGATTCCCAATATGCATGTACTTAAATGAGAATTTCATGTCAGTAGGCTTTGCAGACCACAGCAATGCTATTTCTAGATATATCCTAAACTTTCTTCATATTTAGCACTCTTGGTGTCACTAGCAACTGACTTCAATATATTAAAAAGTACACCTGCTGTTCCAAGCTTCAAGGGGATTCAGCAGGCAACAAAATGCACCTTTGACTCCTTGTGCCTAGTAAAGAGCCTGGTGCATGGCTCACTAAATATTTGCTTGAGTGAGTAGTTGAATGAGTGGATGAATGACCTCAATCATCTGCCAACATGGTCATGATTCTTCCTAACAGTTCCTGATGGTGTGTCAGTTCTTTCTCCCAGTCTCAGCTAAATGGAGGAAGAAAAATCAATGAATATGTTCAAAGTAATGATAACTACATCCAGCTCTCTGGCACAAATTCCTATTAGGTTATGCCAGGTTAATAACATAATTGCTGAAACCTCTGGTACTTTCCCCCACCCAAACTCTTTAACTGGAAGGATTCCAGGTGATTCAGAAGCTCTTCAATCTTTAACTGTTTACAGGGAGCCAGTAATCGCTCCGTTCATGGCCACGCAGCCCTACTCTTGCAGGTAGAACTGTTCCTGAAGCACGCTTTTTGGTGCTTTCCTGACACAACCACTGCCTACGGAGGCTAGACTCAGAGCCCTGTGTGAGGAAAGCGCTGGATGCTTCTTTCCATCTCTGTCCCCATCCAGGATGACCACAGCCACCACAAGCAATCCAGTGAGTCCCTTGAACTTGGGATGTTGCCCTAAGGGGCAGAATTGTCTGTCTGATGATTAGGGAAGCACTGCTCTAAAGCTAGTGCTTGTTTATGTTGAGGTCTGGTTAGTCTCAGAGCAGCTGGTCAGGGAAGAGACTTTCACAGATGCTCGACCAGGCATGGAGTCCCAGAGGAAGAAGCTGGAGGCCAGGCAGCATAGGAACTATATTTACTGATGAGGAGATCTGCAAAGAGTAATTCAGAATGACATAACATTAAAAAACATCAGCTAAAAAGAGTATGCCTACTACGAGCACAATTTTGTTGAAAATAATCTGTATGTGCGCAAATGTATATACTTTCATTCTATCTATCTATCATCTATCTATCTATTCATCTAATCTATTATCTATCTATATATGACATTTATAAGAATATGCAAACAAATGATAAAACGGTTATTTCTGGGTCCTAGGAATGCAGATACATTTTACTTATTTCTTAATATATTTCTGAAATATTTTTTTACAAACAGCAAGTATAAACTTACTCCTCAAAAAAGGTTACCACTTTGAATAGTAATAATAATAAATCAAAAATATCTCATACTTGGTGACTATGGGGTTCAGTGATCCTTGGTGATGATCTTTCTAAATTTCTGATTTCAGAAAATGAAAGTCTTTATTTGGAGCATAAGGAAAATAAATCATCTTTCCCCCCTCTGATAATCTTAACATTCAAAAATTACAAATATTTTCAATGGTCCAAGTAGGGAACAAAAAAGATACTGAATTTTGCTATGTAGTTTCTTTGTATCGTTTTAGAAACACCAGCATTTTATCAAATCAGTCATCTAACACGCATTTGCATTCATGTTATTTCTAAAATTCTGTACTAGTTTGGAAAACTTCCTTTAAAACCTTCAAAGAGTGCTTATATTAACCTAGCACTTGGAATACCCCATGACAACACTGCTAAAACAGGAATGCTTGTGAAAGACGAAAGGAAAATTCTGCAATTTTCCCCTACTCTCCAAAAACTAATGTCTCTTCCTGGAGTTCTTTGACAACTGGGTATTTATAAAATGTGCTCTTTTCTAAGCATTCAATTCTTTAAACAAACCGGCAACATCAACTCTCTATAAGGATGAGATTAGAACTATTTTCTCCTTATTTTAAGGAGAGTTTATTTCCTTAAGAGTTGAAGTTATCAAATGGCACAATTTGCCATCTGGAATTTTAAGGCCATTTAGTCCATTGAACCGATTCCCATGTGACTCTAGCGCTGCGTCAAAGAGATGACAGAAGGGAAAACGAAAAAGGTGAAAAAAACATGAGCGAGGTAATCTCAAAAATAGCAAAGGAAAAGAAAACAAAGAGAAGATTTTCTTCCCCTTTTAACCAAATTCCCTTGGGAACAGTCTTTAATGCTCTAGAAGGTCTTAGGAAGGAAGAAATGTTATCTTATTGGCATTAGGAATATCATCCAGGGGATTTGATTACAGGAAAAGTGAAAAGGAAGCCCCAGTTCTCTGTCTGGCCCAGGGTCACCTCTATCTGTGATGTTGCTTCTGACGGGGCAGAAAGATAATCGTATGGGCCTTCAAACATTTTTATTACTGAAGGATGCAAATCGAAGCTGGGACTGAAAAAAATAAATGTCATCCTTATCTGAGTAACAGGAATATTTAGAGGACAATTCACTAATGAGTCTCTTCCATGAAAAATAGGTTTATGCCCCTACAAATTTCCTTGTGTTCTCTAAGCTTTTTTTCATTCTTTCTTTTCTAACACAAGGTCAGTTTTATATAGACAATATATTGCTTCTCATAAAAATGAAATGGCCCTTCTTCATACATGCAGGCTATAATTAAACTACATCAAGATCTGTCGCAGGGAACTTTAAGACCCTCAAACATGACTGCCAGTAACAACTCTAACCAACCCATGGAGAGACTGACAACTCAAATTTCCAAGCTGCTGGCATATAGAGATTATACCAACATACATGGGAAAATATATGTAGTAAAGGAGTGATAGCGGATCTGAGCCATGGAGCTAAGATATCCAGGTGACTTTCAGTTATCTGGGCAGGAATCACATTCACAGAAATCGTTTATGACACTGAAAGGGTTATTTAGGTGCTTGCTGCCTCACAATAGCATTGGTTATCACCTGGAGTCGTTAAGAATATATGGATGAAATAGTATCACAAAATGGCCTGATGAGCACTAAAGATATTTTATTTATGATTGTGAATACTCTGAAATTCGTGTTGTGGCTTGCTTGGATTGATAGGAAGCACCACTAAGTACTGGATGTGAGGGAAATTCAGTCCGAGATAAGGAAACTTAAAGAAAAATGAAGGATCTGTTTCAAGTACAAGGATAAAACAAGGCTATTTGTATATAAACATGGGTTTTCACCTAGTTATATAGATCATTCTTTATGGAGTGAAGATGGATAGAGGAAAATTAGGAGACAGTTCTGTAGAAAATCTTAATTGATTAGAATGCAAACAGTAGAAAGAGACAAGTGGAAGAATGTGTTAAAGATTAGATATATGCTATTGCAAACAAAACAAATTTAGATGATACAGCACTGGCAGGTATTAGTAAAATGGTTAATGGCTGAGAGCCTGTTGTGTAGGGACTTTTATATGGTTTGCTATTCTGTACTTTCTGTTTCATACACACACACACATACTTACATACAGATCAAAATTAATTACCATCCTATCCTGCAAGTTATTGTTGTTAGGAATAGGGGCTGTTATCTCTAGAAAAAAAAAGAAGAGAAAGAGAAAGCAATAAGATCCTAAGGATGTATTGAAGCCTCTATCATAGATACTTCTCTAAATAAAACTTCTAAAAGTCTGGCAAAGACCATTTTAAGTTACCATAGTTTCAACACTTGATCATGCAATTACTAGAAGTGTGGGCCAGTCCAAAAGGTTTTCATTTTTTTCATTAATTTTAGCATGCACTCTGTGCCTGAAAAAAGAAAAGAAAAGAAAAAAAAAAAAACCCTGATGTTCAACCTGCTTCAATAACATGTAACTGAGAAGGAGCATGGAAAGTATTTATTTTTATTACCAGACGTTTCTGCAACTTTATATAAGAAAACAAAATAATCACTTCTCAGATTATGACCAAACAACAACCTAAGAAGACTCGCCTTTTTTCTTTCTCTCGCTTTTCCTGGGAAAGGAATATATGTTCACATTTCAAAGATGCTATCCCACTAAGAGATAGGGGAGTAGCATTAAAGAGGAAAGGTGGCAGAGTGAACAGTGATTTAGGCAGAATGAATGTTATTGTCATCCCAAAAAAGTCCTTTTAAACACCTACTAGGTACCAACAACAGAAGAGATACAACCAAAAAACACTGTCTGTGTTCTCAAGAAAACTAAAAAACTGGAAAAAGAATAAGAACAGTATATAAATCATAGGGAAAAGAAAGTAAAGTAAGCTCAACAAATAGGTTCAGATAGCAAATCGGGGACGTGTATTGCAAGATAAAATTTCAATAGGTAGAGCCAGAGAGAAGAGAATTATGGGCACAAGGATAGTACACATTGCAGGAAGTACGAGAAATAATTGGGTAAGAGTTGGAAATCTAGTTGACTAAAGTATTGGAATATATATAGGAAATATAAAGAGAAAAAGAAGATAGAAAAACATAGTCTGAAAACTCTTACAGAAGACTCGATCATACTGAGAATGCATATAGTAAAAATAAGTTTTGCTTTCCTCATAATTTTCTGACTGATTCTTTCCAGCCTCCTTACTGGGCTGTTATATTTCTGATGTTCCCAGGGTTACATCCGTTTACATTCTTGACCTAATATTTAAGACATTCATATGGACTAATCTCCTTTACATACAATGCCAAAAATCATTAACACCATGTTGACTTTCAAATGTGTTTCTCCAGCTTGAATGTCCGAACCCCCCTCCTAAAATCCAGACCCATGTTTCCAACTACTTTATAGGTTATTCAACTCAGATATCCCTAAAGCACTTCAAAATCAGCATGTTGCCGTTTGCTTCTTCCCTATATTTTGTAAATGGAACTATCACTTTCCTGTAACGAAAGAATTTTCCCTACTAAGCACTGAAGAAAACTAAAACTGCTAAAGGAGTAGCCTGGTACCATTTATGAAGCACAGAGGACCATTTTGTGAACCTTGCAATTCTCTCCTTTTTTTTCTCACAGGGGACTAAACCAGTGGCCATATGCCAAAGGGCAGCTCTTCTGTTTGATGGGCCGTGGCCTAAGAGGGAGACAGGTGCAAAGAACTGAGCAGGCAGCAAAAATATTGACCAGATTATTTAATTTCTCAAGAAATGAATTTGACATGTGAGAAGAGAATTAGAGTACGAAGCAAATGACAATATCAGCAGAAGTGCAAAATGCACTAAAAAAGGCAGTGAAAGGAGGGTGATTGAGTTATATTTAGGTGATGCACTTGAATAAAGATAAAGCAATTCTTATGGCTCATCATTACATTTCTAGCTATGGCATCCAGTAACTATTGGATACAAATATGTTGACTTTTTTGTTTTGCACGAAACTATATAGCCACTAGAAGTTTCTGACTTTCTGGGTCTACGAACCTGAGAGTAGGAAGTATAAGGAAGAATTGAGACGATAAGAGATAAGTAATTAGGACCTGAAATAGTGTAAAAATCAAAAGAAAAGATACATATGAGAGAAAAGATGAGGGATAGGATCTCCAAAACTCACATGATATAGTTAAAGGAAAAGAAAAGTTGGCTCCAAGTGACTAAGCCTGAATAAAAGGCTAAATCTTCGATGACATTATACAGGTTTAGAGGAGGAGCTGGCTTAAAGATGATGTGGATGTGTTTGGTTTTGGAAGTGGAGGCTGGAAACAAGGCTTAGGGAGCATTTCTCATGAATGAATGAAGTATTAGCTGAATGAGAGTATGTTTTATGATATTTAATATTTAAGTACCATGCACAGAGCATGATAACAAATACTGCATGTAAAAATCATATAATGTAGCTTTTATTTAGTAATATATAAAAAAGTGTGTATTGTCTTTCATCTCGTTTTCTATATGTTCCCAAGTAGAGTATCTAGGATTATTATTTGTGAAATAACTTGAAATATTGTCATAAATTCCACATCACAGAATTATTTTCTCTGGTAGATTTACAGTTTCCTGATTGATTCTTATATTGTAATGCCATGCCATTTAGCTGTGTTTTCTTATCCAGGTAACATTATCCATTTTCAACTTTTCAGCTTAGTTGATCACCAGTGTATGTGGTACTTATTTCCTAAGACAGATGATTGAATTTATTTTATAGTTTGCTGAAATAAACTCATATTTACTTTTTATTGATTTGTTATCCCATCAGAAATATTTTCAGTAATCATAATTGTAAATCATTTTACTAAGTATTGACCCTTTCTACATACACCCTAGGGCTTCCTATACCTACTGCTATTTTGATTTGAGTGTTGTTTATAAATATTATTATTTTTGGACACCTTTATAAAATATAATATGACTATAAATTTTAATTTCTCTATATTATATAATACTATAATAGATTTCTCTTAGGCCATTTGTTCTTTGATATTAAGTACACTTCTGAAGTTAGCCTTCTTGTTTGCAATTATTTCCTGTCTAAAATTTACAACGTGAATTTTTCCTTGAGTTTCAATTTCCTCACCTATGAAATGAGGCAGTGAGACTAGGGAACCTTAGGGTCTCTCCAGCTCTAGTGTTGGTTAATTCTTTGACTCATATAAGAGAGTTGTCTATGTCTAGTACCAAGGCTACATAATTACTCTATTCTCCTGGCTCACTGTATCACACTGGCAATGTCATTAATGTTAAATATTGAGGAAGCTTGTGTAAATAACATAGTGCTCTGACCTATACCATATACACAAGATCTTTTGTTATGAATATTTCTATTTTTTCTCCTTTTTGAATATCTGTAATACTGAAGGAAATGCAGCTAGAAACAGCAGGTAGAAAAGAATAGTGGCATGGACACTGTTTCGGCCTAATAATGATGTCCCTTATGAAAATGTAATAAATATGTAGTAATCTTATTTTTATTGCACTTTCATCTATTCTCAGTTGAAGAGCATTTTCATCTATTCTTGATTGAAAAGCAAATCATGTCATTTTTCTGGCAACTACTGCCCTCTTGAATGATTTCTATTGCAAAAAGAAGGGCACTCTCTCCATGGATATTTGTTGTGTTTTTCTTTATGCACCATTCTTAAGTAGCTGATTTATACCAGTTGAAATGCCATTATTCACTGTTGGAGAATGATGGTGCAACTATATAGGGTTATCGGGGGGTTATATTCAGAATCCAACTGAAGCAAAACTAACTCAAGTCTTCATTTTCCAACAACAGTGTAGAAAGCTTTTATATTCATTTGGAAGCTTATTGCACTGCCAACCTTTGCCAATTTTATTCCCCTTTCATTATCCAGAATAATGTATTTTTCATTTGTGGTAGATTTATTAACTTGATCCTAGCTTAAGGCAGTGAAATGGCACGGTTCAATTTCTTCTTTATAATAAACACTCTGCTGGATTATAAGATGGGGATAGAATGAGAGAGAATGAGAGAGAGAAAGAGCAAGAATGAGAAAAAGAGAGAGATATCAGTGTTAGAGGTGAGAGATGATGCTGACCTGAACCAGGGAAATTAAATGGTATAAATGATTTAAGTGGATTTTTAAAATATTTAGATGATACATCAATAGAGTGAAAGGAAGAACATATTAAAGGTAATTCCAGGTTTCTGGCTTAAGTAGCTGGGTGGATGGTGTTGTCATTCATTCAGATTGAGTCTATCAGATGAGGAGTAATGATGGTAGTTTTGATACAGTGTAAAAAGTTTGAGTGAGAATATAATGGGTTTGTTTATACTTACTGTGTTTAAGGTTCCTATTAGATAAATTAAGCATATGCATGAAATTTGGAACTTGAGGTAGCCAGTCCCCAGGATTGCCCCCAATGATTTCTGCCTCCTGATATTCATACTCTTTTGCAATCTCCTCCCACATTTTAACAGCATTGGTTTGTGTGATCAACAGAATATGGCAGAAATTATTATATGTCGCTTCAGAACCTGGATCATAAAATGTATCATGGCCTCCCTCCTTGCTCTGTCTTGGGTGACTCACACCAGAGGAAATCAGCAGCCGTGTTTTAAGGAAGGTCAGGCAACACTGAGAACAGTTCCACATGACAAGGACATGAAGCCTCTGACAGCAGCCATGTGAACCATCGTGGAATCAGATCCTCAGCCCCCATTGAGTCCTCAGATAACTGAAATCCCCATCAACAGATTTCTTGTAATATTTTGAGACACTTGGAGCCATAACATCCAGTTAAGCTGCTCCCAAGTTCCTGATCCTCAGATACTGTGTGAGAATAAAATTTCTTGTTGTTTTATGCTGCCAAGTTTGGGGTTAATTTGTCATGTAACAATAGATAACTGATAAAGACCTCAATAAAGAGGACTAAACCACAAATAAAGATAAAAATCACTGGCATCAGTTTCATAGTTTTGGATGAGTTTTGCTTCGATATTATGTATAAGAAGGAGAAACATAGAGGGGAGAATCTCCATACAACAATATTTAAAGGTCAGGAATCAGGAGGAAAATAGTCCAAAAGACCCTGAGAAGTGGCTAGAAAGGCATAAGGGGAAAAAAGGCAATGTCATAGAAGCCACAGGGAGAAAATATTTTGAGAAAGAAGGTAGAGGGAGGGGATACAGAACTAACACATTCTGCTCAAAGGTCAAGTCAAAGAAACACAAATATAGTGACAGTCAGGAGGTCATCTGTATTGAAAGCAGTTTCAGGGAAGAATTAAAAATGGAAACAACAAAAGTGAGTTGAAGTTAGACCTTGGATTGTTCTGACGGCAAATGCCTATTATAATCACTACCACGATTCAATGTTGAACTTCGGTATAGCAGCAAATTTTAATCTTGAAAGAGAACTAAAAGTGGTCTCATGTGCAGTGTGTTCATCACTTACAACAGAAGCAAAATCTAGGTCCTCAGATTTCCAATGGGAAAGATGTACCAACTATGAGCTCAAACAAAAGAATCAACAAATACACAAGGGTACAAATCACCATGAGTGAACATCAAGAGATGAAAGATGATTAAGATTCTCAAGAAATTCAGGTATTGCCATTTTCAGAAAAGAACATAAAATGATTATATCTAAAAGCATGAAAATTAAAATATGAATTCTTAAAGTGATCAAACACTAACAGAAGTCCAGAAATGAGTACGCAGAATTGAAAGAGAATAAAACAGAACTCTAATCATAAAAATATTGACATTAAAATATTCAATGGACAGGATAAACAGCAGATTAGATATGGGTAATGAAAGAATTAGTTAATTGGGGTAGGCTGTTTCTGTAAAATATTGAAGATGGAGACCAAAACCACAACTACAACAACAACAGAACCCTGAGACTAGAGAAGGTTAAAAAAAAAAAATATCTAGATGTTTAGAAATGATCCAGAGATCAGCAGAGAGAGACAGGAAAATGGGAAATATATTTTTTTTTCAAAAAAAAAGAGAAGCAAGGAGATTAGTATGAGGCCAGTGAAACAGAATTAAGGTTAGACTAGCCTATACATGAAGGAAAATATACATGATACGGGTGACTTTGCAGATCACTTGGGACAATTCCATAGATGATACTGGAACAAATTATATTCACACATTCCCCATTATATGGGGAAAAATAAAATTTATATTGCTACCTCAAACTATACAAGATACATTCAACAAAATCCTATGGAGCAGTTACCATGGGTCAGGCACTGCATTTATTATATGGAACTCAGCAGTGATAGACACAGTATTTCCTTTCATAAATATATTATAACCATGTCTTCCTGTCTCTGTCTTGTCTTACTTGGATTATTGAACCAACCTTCTAGATGAAATTTCTCTTTCCGGTGTGGCTTTAATCTCCACACTCGTTCCAAAATAATCTTTCTATAATGTAAATCTGATTATGTGCTTGTTGCTTTAATGATTTTTACTCTTTGGAATAAAATAAACACTCCATGACATGGCATGCCAAGAGCTTTCTCATTTCTGTTGATCCCCAGTTTCCTGATGTACCATTAAAATGTGTATATAAGTGTCTTGAGTATTCTACTACTTTCAACTCTCTGAACCCAATGTTCTCATAGTCTCTCATCCTGCTATGTATTTGTCTATGCCATTTCTTCCTTGTTAAGAGATGTATGGCCACATATAGCTTTGTCCTCCTGCAGAGATTTGTTTCTCATCTTTCTTAGACTCAGAGTAATCCTTGTCTCTTCTGTGAAGTAAGCAGGGACTTCTTCCCCTCACTTTCTGTACAGCTTTCTGTCAAAGCACTCAAAACATGAATCTACAGTATTTGCTTACTTTTGTATCTCTCCACTAAAATATGAGCTCACTGAGGATAGGAAATTTTATACATCCCTAAGGTCTAGAACAATTCTTATACATTTTTAGATAAAATCTAAGAAAAATCATCAAAACCAAAAACAGACACAAACTTACAGTATCGATTCTTCTTGAAATTATCCTAAATCATAGCCATTCTGGATTTGTTCCATAATATTGTATTAGAGAAAACTACTGGAACATAAAGGTCCAAAAATAGCAGAATAGTAATATGAAAGCAATGATTATAATGACAGCCTTCGACTTTGGTTTTTGTCATGTTATTGGTTTTGGCCAGCAGGCGGTAGCAAAGGAGCCTCAAGCAAGGACATGAAATGTGTTGGAATGGCAGGTGTTGCCTTGTGCTTCTGTTACCATCAGAAGAAAATGTCCTGGCTAGTCCACTAGTGGTTTTACTTTTTTGCTTGTTTTTGTCCTTTGATAATGCAAGTGCATACATAATCATTCCTTGCAGGTAATAGGATTCTGATTAAAAGGCTCTATTGAACTGTGACTTATCTCTCTACTTGGAATTTGCAAATGATAATGAACTTACATATTTTTCTTTTGTGCCTCACAGACATCCAGCTTACTTTGTTCCCACCTGATTTCCAGAAAAAGCCACAGTCCCATCCCATTGTCCTGATGTAGAGCTTATTTACTTAGCCAAAAATATTCACCTCCGGCAGTCATATAAATCCCAAACCCAAGTCACATCAATCAAGATCCTAACTCAGAGATAGACTATGTCCCTGAGACTAGCACCAGATTTGCGTTTTTATTGAGCAGGGTTCTACAGAAGCCATTTGAATCGTCTGTAAGAAATTGAAAAAGATCATCTGCCTCACAGGTGCAACATAAAGAAAAAGACAGCCCTGAGGGGAAAAAATGAGGTCACAGCAAGAAAGGAGTCTGCTAGGGTTAATCAAAAATCTCAAACATCATAAAAAGTAAATCAAAGAGCCATAATAGGATTTCTGGAGACATCAGTGCTTCAATGACTTGGCAACTCAGTTGATTAGAGTGATAATGAGGCCATGCTTTAGGGTCCTGAGTGGACCACTTACTTTGACTGTGATCCAAGCCCACAGACTTCACCCCTAACCCAAATCAGTAGCTGTGAAACATTTGCTGTCAGTTACAATGGGACCTGGTTGAAACAGTTTCGATGGAGCAGTGCAAATCCATCACTGCCCACTGAAAAAGCAGGTCAAGGTACAGGTTCTATTGATGGAGTATGTGAGAGGTTGAGTAGACTCATCTCAAGAAAGAAATACAGTGTTGTAAAGCTGAAAGATTTATCAGTTGTCAGTTTTTCCTCATGTTCTTTGTTAACGTTGTTTCATTTCATAATTCATCAGATAAAACTGGGCAAAGCATTATTTATGGTGATGGGTTACTCAGCCTCCTTAATTTGGGTCAGATGAGTCTTGGGATCTGACTAGCCTGCAAGAAGAAAATAATTCTTTTTAATACATAATAAGTACCAATTCTTGGAAAACATTCTAGCAACACTGCCATAACTGTATTTGAGACGACTAGCTGAATAAAAGCACATTATGTGGAAGAAGCACAGAGCAAGAGTTTTTAAAATTTATTAAAAATCTGAGTTTTCTTATAATTATTGATTTTTCACTGTGGCCTTAGTAGCTAAGTTTCCTAATGAAAGTGGGCATTCATATTCCATATGCAAGATCTCAAAAATGGCTGTTTAATAGAAAATGCTTTATTAGTGGGGATGTTATAATGAGAAATGTTAATAATAATGAGAGAGGGATTTATTTCATCTATCAATTAAATATTTATATGCAAATTCTAAATATTCTTCTACTTTGCTAATTTTATGCATAATCCCATAAATAAATTATTACCTGGGCAAAATATCATCCTTCATTCTAATAAATAGGGCACCTCTAAGTGTGAAGTAAAACATGGTGTAACCAATTAATATCACTTGGTAACTTTTGAAAACATGCATTGATCCTTACAAAACCAGCAGTTCTATGACTGAGACTTTAGTGAAAAAACTGAATTTACACTATGCATTCATGATTTCATACTAAATTTTTTTAAAGATATTGAGCAAAATAGTATTATCAAAAAAAAAAAAAAGAGAGAAATTGTAAGACTTTTTACAGTAGTGAGGACAAAGAACTCAAATTGCTTTCTCAAAACGTCTTCCTCCAAAGTGTTACTGGCCTGACAATCACCCAAATCTTGAGTGGAACCCTAAACCAAGGGAATATACACACACACTGAAGTGGACAACACACATTTTCAAGCATTCAATGAGCAAAATGCCTCCGAAGAAAGTTGGCCATCTAGGAGGGAAATGCAAATGGCATAAATTAGCATTACCATAATTATGAGAAGTTATGAAATCAAAAATTATTAACTCATGGTTATGAATTTGGAAATAAAGAAGAATTCTAGAATAATATACAAATGAATAATGGTTATCAAAGAATGAATAAGCATTATCATGAGCAACAAATATCTCAGACACTTGAGAAAATGTTTTAACAAACCCCTAATGGGCATGTTTAGGTCAAACAGACCTGTACCAGGAGAATACATAGTACGTAAATGTTAGAAACATATTTACATGTCATAGTCAGGATTTACCTTATTCTTTACCATACTAACCTGCTTCATTTTAACGAGAGCAAAGTGATGACAAAGAAACACATGAGTCAAGAAACATTTTCATCATTAGAAAATGACAACTTCCATGTACCTGTACCTTCCATGTACCTGAACATTTAATAAATGCTAGTTAGGGGATATATGATATATGAGCCTGAAAAAAAGTTGATTTTTTAAAAAATCATTAATCATAGACAAGACATAAAATTTTTATTTAATATAAAAATAAGAAATGATCAAGTAGATTGAATAACATAATTGTCTAGGTAATCATCTCCATAGATGGATAACTTACATGAAAACAAGGTAACTGAAATAAACAAACTAAATTAAGAACACATTCAGAGCAATTACAGAAAGAAAATTAAAGCTAAAACAAGGAAAGAAAAGTAGCTTATCAATCAAAAAACAATAGTAGTAGCCTTCTAATGGTAAAACACATACACAGGGTACTTAAACTTCCAAATAAAAAGAATTGGGAATTCCAGGAAAGTGTATTTGAAGTTAGAGACGTGATACTAGAAATACAGAACAATTGTATAAAGGGAAAATATGTAGAGGTAGAATTATAGTGTCATCTTCTATGCATATTTAATGGAAAAATGTTACTCACATTTTAAAAATAGATTTTCATAAGAATGTAAGACCAGTTCATTAAAAATTCTGTGATGGATCTGTAAAGGTATAACTTTCTATTTTAAAATAGCCATTATTTGCATCTAGTTAATAGAAAAGAGCATTAAGAAGAAAAAGAAAAGAATAAAAAGGGAAAATTTTGAGGACTGTTCTCATTTCTCATTGATCCACGATGCCAAGCAATGACTGGGCCAAGCAATGACTTTTTCATCTTATTCACATTATTGTTTTTAATTCTATAAAAAGAGGTCTGATCTCTTAACCTTCTTCACAGGAGTTTTGTGTAGACAAAGTTAAGAGCATTATTTATTACAGTTGTTCTCAAAGTTTCAAGGTCACTGGTATCCGCAGGCTGTCTCCCTGCCTCCTGGCCAGAAGGGCTGTTGACTCCTAGCAACACTGTCTGCCTCCCTCCCCAGAACTATCCCCTAAATGCTGCTCTCACAAAGGGGACTCAAAATATCAGAGAGTGGTATGAACCTAACCATACACTGCTCCCATCAGAATGAGCCCCTTACAAGCAGAGTTGAAAGTTATTCTGGAAGGATAGGAATTGAAGTCAGGGCCAGAGGTCATGTGCATTGAGATACCCTTTAATGAGGCCGGAGAGAAGGATTCCAACCAGATGGGTGTAAGAGGAGGTGCACGTTCCGCAGTTTTGGGATGAAAAACATGATCTGTCTGGAGATATCATAACAGCATGTTTAGAATAACATATCTAAACAAACTCAGAAAACCAAATTGTTTGGCTTCATTATTTATGATTTCTCTGCAAATCCAATGAAAGTGACCGCTTTGCTTTATTATAGACTTTATAATTCTCCTGCTCACTCTGTCCTTTTGGAGAATATTAAAACACGATTCACTCTCCTTCAGTTTGCTGGAGATGAGATGGGATAGAAGTGCCACGGAGCTGACAGGTCATACTTTAAATTAAGTTTCCCAAATAAGAATTTAATCTAGTTTCAATAAAAGAGTTATTAACCACTTTTAATTAGGAAAAGCAAGCCTGAATCTGGGGTACTTTCTTCAGCTCCCAATGCAAGGACTGATCATTAGTCACTGATGGTATCAGGGCTTGTCTTTAAAGGGCTGTGATGCAAAGGCCCACCAAACACATCTCAGGGGAAAGGAGAAAGTTGAAATGCACAGTTCTGGGGATATTCCTCAGATCTCAGTTTGACTTGATTTTCAAAGGCTTTATCTTGGTGTCAATACACAAGAGAGATTCTTTCTAAAATGACTAGAACTTCTGACAGTCACTAAATAAGGCCAACCAGGACAATTCCCTGCTAATGAAATATACCAGTTCTTCAGCACCCAAGAAAGAAAGCTGTATTTATTAAGTATCAATATATCCGTGTACGTTAGCAGGCTAGAAATTTTTCAATTTCTTAATTTTATTTTTCATCCAATCTGCTTGATATCCAATAAAAGTTTTGCTTTTATTTGTCAGATTACAAATCAATGGCAGACTGAAGCATAAATAGGGCCATGTGACCACAGGCAAGCAGTGTTTTCTTACATGCTATACATGCATCTCAAAGACCAATAAAATACAAAAATAGGATAGAACGTGCATCAGTGCTGAAAAGTTCGAAGGATAGCTCTCACTCACATTTCGTACACTTTAAGCTACTTCTGCCAGATTAGGTACAGACTGAATTGAAGTAAGGATAAAAGAGCCAACTTGTTTCATTAAAGAGCTTAGAAAGTGAGCAGAAGGACTCCTGATAAAGCCTCACAGCCACTTCTTAACTTGAAAGGGAGAGAACAGACCAGGACCACAAATGGTCCAGAATGATGTTAAGACTCCTGTTATGCAGTTTGCATATAATCAACAGAAAGCCACATGTCAGAGCTGCTTCTTACAGTGACAGAATGCTAGTTCGGGAGGGAATTCTTCAAATAAGATGGGTAACAAAAGGTCTGTATTGTCAAAATTCATTTTGATCGGGGGCTACAAGTAGAAGAAAGCCTCAGAATGTTGAAGCCTTTACAGCATAGGTGATTGCAACACTCTGAAATGAGCAAGCCATGTAAATCATCAGACCTGTGAAAAGATACAAAGCAGAGGGGTCCCTCTGAAGAATCAGAATGATCAAAAGAAACATCACTCTCTGAAACAGATGCACTGCATGTTGTTCCAGAAGATACCAGTTCTGGGTTTACAAAAACTTTGCACAGTGACAGTGAAATATTGATCTGAAATCAGGAAAGAATATTTAAAGTTGAAAGTCAGGGTTGTGAGTTAGACTATGTTACACGCAATGAGAAACATATGGAACACTGCATAATTGAAATAATGAACTGAATAACATACTCAAGGAATTCATCCAGAACTCTGAGGAGAAACATGAAATTATGAAGAAGAAGATGGACAGATATGATAGACCCAGGATTGTAAAGATACTAATAATTGGAATTCAAGGGAGTGTAAAAGCCAAAAACAAAGGAAAATATAAGTAAAGAAACTTTAAACACACACACACACACACACACACACACACACACACATTTACAGAGTTGAAGAAATAACCGAATCTATAGACAAATTGAATGGGTTTTCTAGGTATCGGGGAAATTAATAAGGAGACAAATATGTATCAAGATGAACATTTAGAATTTCAATGATAATTTAAAAAAATACAAAAATCCAAGAAAAGAAATTTACAGATACATCAAACATTTTAAAAATGATATGTCTACTTTAAATGTTTCGAGGTGTTTGAATATACTATAGAAAAGCCCACAATAATTTCAGGAAAGGAGAAAAATAAAATTTTTATCAAGAATTCTCAGGGCTTCCCTGGTGGCTTGGTGGTTGAAAGTCCGCCTGCCGATGCAGGGGATACAGGTTCATGTCCCGGTCCAGGAAGATCCCACATGCCGCGGAGCGGCTGGGCCCATGAGCCATGGCCGATCTGTGTGAAAACTAGGTCAAGATAGCTATCAAGATAGCCATAGAGGGGGGAGGGGTTTGGGATTAACACATACATACTACTATAGATAAACAACAAGGACCTATTGTATAACACAGGGAACTATTGCAATATCTTGTAAAAACCTATAATGGAAAAGAACCTGAAAAAGAATATGTATATATATATATATATTTTTTTTTTTTATGTATGTGTGTCTGTAACTGAATCACTTTGCTATACACCTAAAACTAACACAACATTGTAAATCAAATATACTTCAATTAAAAATTTCTAAAAAGATAGCCATAGATATAAAGAGGTAGCAAAAAGTAAAAAAAAAAAAAATACAGCACCCATTTGCATGTTTAAAATGTACTTAGAGACTGAACAATTAACTAAAACAAAGATGATAACAATAGAAAAGTACAGATATAAGACCAAGATGATGGGCAACAGGGAAACCCTGTAAATAATAAAGTTGTGTTTTTAAAAGTATTGCTATTATGGTTATAAACTAATGCAAATTAAAAAGGAAAACTTGACTTAGGATATGTAATGTCTGTGTCTAAATGTAAATTAGATCAGTAAAAATTAAAAATTGAGGAAGGAAGGTGAGAAGAAATTAAACATTTTAAATCTTTAACAGAAGAATAAATATAGGCTGTTGTTTATATTTAGGAAAAAATCATGTGTTTTTCTAAACATTTGAAGGCAAGCACTAATAGAAAAAATATTTACCTTCCAAATCGATAGCTTAAAAGAAGAAAAATAATAGGAAACAAGAGAAAGCAAGCATAGAGCCAGCTTAGAGAACAAGCATATCCATTGCCCTAGTAACCCTAAATCAATTCTAAAATCTATACAAAAACAGACATTCCAAATGGGGAAAAACATCAAAATTCCACAATATGCTCTTAACAAAATGCATACATAAAATAAAGTGGCAAATAAGGGCTAATTTGCAAAACAAATCATGTCCTTGGAGGCTTATCACCATGTAACTGACAATAGCAAAATCCTCCATACAATATTAATAAATCTATAGGACCTTGTTAAATCACTTAAGACATTTCCATCTGAAAGGATATTATTTTTAGCATACTACTGAGATGGAAGAAAGTGCTTAAAAAATGTCAGAAAAGCAGATTACAAAATGTCAGTTTGCTCTTAGCTTCACACAAGTTTCTACGTCTCCAGAGTTTTATCTGGGTGGTAGGAATATAGGTAGTTTTACTGTTTTTTATATTCTAAATGTTCTGAAATATATTTAGACCGTAGACTATTTCAATAATGAGGAAAAAAGTAAAGGAAAGATAAATACATGAACATTGCCCATTCCAGAAAGTGTGGAGATTCCTGGTTAGGGTTTCCATAATGAGTTGTGGTGCATCTCTTCCGATGAGTGCAGCTTCAAAGAGAACAAATATTAAGGTTTTATTTATAGGTTTGTAAGTTTCAGTCTCATTTTCTCTCTTTTTCATTAATGTTATATTCAGCCACTAAAAGTGAAGGAAATTGAATAA
Organism: Neophocaena asiaeorientalis asiaeorientalis; assembly: GCF_003031525.2. NCBI lineage: Eukaryota > Metazoa > Chordata > Mammalia > Artiodactyla > Phocoenidae > Neophocaena > Neophocaena asiaeorientalis. The sequence continues at coordinate 154,435 of NW_020175318.1, forward strand.
AGGCAAATTTGAAATATGCAATAGCTGACACAAAACAGTTTAAGAACCACCTTAGAAATTGCTTTGCATAAATATAATACCCAACACTTAATTGTCTCTTTCCTCTTAATGTGTAGCTTATACTATTAAAGCCAATTGCTTTCTATAACCCTTATAAAACACAGATGTGGTTTTCTCCTCTCTGGAAACTAACCTGATAACTTTTTCACTGCAGAAATCTCTGTTTATGCCTTTCTTTAAAATTGCCTCTTCTTAAACCATAGGCAACACTTACCACATAGTAGAAGTAATAATAAGACTCAAAGCACCAACTAAATCTAACCTGGGTCCATGCCTACTAAATATCTGTCTTAATATTATTTGAAACACACAGATGTTCATGAGAAGAGATAACACAGATAAGGCACATAGAGTGAAATAATTAAAAAATCTTTTCTTTTGCCTGAAAGAATTCTGGGAATTAGTTGAGATCCTTTTGCAAATGCTCAGAATAACATGAAACATGGCAATTTTTAGGAAAGTTAACCTTTAAGTGATGAAAATCTTTTGTGAACTCATAATTATCAACATGTGCATTGATTGGTATTTTGTTTATTTTTCTTTAATTTTATAACCTTGTACATACAGGTAACCATACTCTCACAGCACATGCTTGCACCTGTTGGTGCCATGTCTTTTTGTTTGTTTTATGTTATTTTCCAGTTTCAACCCATTTTCTCTTCCTTGATTAAAATGAACCTAATGTATTTGAGCTATTACTTTAAATATGTATGCATCTTTGTATAACATGGTATTCTCTAATTTCTTTCTTATATTTGTCACTCTCTTATAGTGTTTTCACTTAAACTATATTTCTAAGCTATATTCAAATTTTTGTAAGTTAAAACTTTGCTTTTAACTACTACATATTATTCTACATTTTATGAATGTATACCTTAGTTGTAGATATCTCTGATTCCTAACTCCTAGACGTCAGAAACAATATAAAGATGAAAATAATCATACCTATCATTTAGACACATGGGATAATTATAAATATATAATAAATTATAAAACTTGTAAAATATAATTTTGTGTATGTATACATAGGCATATATAGCACACACCAAGGAGGGCTCCTAGGTCATAAGGAATAGACATTCTTCATTCCAGTGAATACGGCTATATCACTTAAGAACACGAAGATAATATTTGCAGTCACAGAGAGCTATTGAGTTTCTTTCTACACCTTTGAAAATAAATGCTAAGATGCTTCTTTCTAATTTTTGTGACTCTGAAGGATATAAGTGATTGTTTCATTTGCATTTCTTTCATCATTAGTAAGTGTGAACACATCTTTATAGAGTCACCAGCCTTTGAGCCCCACCTTCTGCAGATTCATAGCTTTATTCATATCCCTTTCCATGCTTTACTGGTATTCTCCTTGTTGTATTTTTGACTTGCCAGAGTTCTCTATATAGTCTATATATCAACCTGTTTTAGACACAACAAATATTTTATTACAGCATATCATTCATCTGTAAATTTAATGAAGCAAATATTTTTAAATTCGGATGTAGCAAAATGCATCATTTTTAAACTTGGTTTGTGATTTCTGAGTCTTGTTAAAGAAGAGTCTTTCACCCCTAGCTCACAAAGGGAATCTTTGCCACTTTCTTCAATTAGCTGTATTGTTCTACTTTAATCCATTTGATGTCCACTTTTGTATATGGTAAAATAGGGGTTAAGCTTTTTTTATTCTCCATGTAATATTACAGTTTTCCAGACATTGTCTATTAAATAATAGATTGAATACTACTATTACTTTACTATACTTTTATGTCACCATATTTCCACTTTTTGTATGTATGCAGCCCTATTTGTGAGCTCTATATTCTGTAATATCTGTTGGTTCATCTGTTATTATACAAACACAATACTAATATTTATTACAATTACTTTGTACTGTGTCTTAAAATCTGGTATGAGAAGTCCTATTCTCTGTTCTTTTGAAAACGTGCCACAGCTCGTTGTGGGTCTTTATTAAGCCCCAAACTTCAGAATGATTTTGTTGGGTACCTCTAAAATTCCAGGTGGAATACTTCCATCTATGTTCATTGTGTATCTCTTCACTTTGATTTTCTTTGAAGATCAGTAATAGATTTAATTGTGTCTATGATCAGTTTTGTGCATTCTTGTTTAATTCTTAGAAAATGTTTTTGTTGTGTTTGCTATCATGAATGGTACTTTATTTTATTTTGGTACTATTAGTACCATTATATTTTCTGGGTGAAAGCTATTAATTTTTGTATTCAATAAGCCTACTGAATATAATATTAGTTCTAATAGTTCGTTGTGTCTTGAATTTTCTATGTAGATGATTACATCAACTGAAGAACAACAGATTCGTCTCCTCCAAGCATTATAATTTGTAATTTTCCGGCATTGTAGTATTTACCATACTTCCAGTCCCATTTTACCCAGAAGTAATGTTGACAGATATTCTAATCTTATTTCCAATTTAAAATTTACTGTTTAAGTCTCTCAGTTAATTATTTTTTCTGTAGGTTTTGTGTATGTAGCCCTTAATAAATTAAATAACTTCCCTTTATTTCTAAATAATAAAGTATATTTTGTAATTGAGATAATCATGTGATATTTCTCCTTTATGCCTTTAGTGTAATGAATTACAATGGTAGCTTTTCTAATATTAAATCAATCTGGCATGCATGATAATCCCTATTTGATAAGAATATATTATTTAATTAGCTAATTGGATTTAATTAGCTAATACTATATTTTTCATCTAAGTGATGTATACCTATATTTTATTTTCTGATATTGTTTTTGTATAGTTATAAATAAAGTTTATACTAGACTAATAAAATTTGTTGTACCACTTTAACTGTTTTCCTATTATTGAGAAAAACTTATATAAAATAAAGATTTACTATTTTTTTTTATTTGTTTAAACTTACTTGTAAAACTATCTCAGCCTAAGACTCTTTGAGGGCTGGAACAAATGCAGGATGCTACTGCAGAGGGTTACATAGTAACTGATCTCATCAATTATGCAATATTACAGCCCTGCAATAAAGTATCATGCAATATTACAGCCTTGAAGTAAAGTATCTTCTCTCTCAAACTTTACTTGGGAAGATGAACCTGAACTAAATAACAATCTTTGTCCTACCTCATATGAGAAGGGATCATGCTATTTCTTCATGTAATGATTATTGATTGGGATGGGTAGTGCATTAGAAAGTGCCATGTAATTCTTTAAATCTTCCTGTTCTTCCAAACACTGACATTCTATCAGAATATCTAGTTTGGTCAAAAACAAAAACAAAAAACCAAAGAAACCTAATTAAAGATACCTGGTATGTCAGCAAGTTTGCATTAGGCACAGAAACTGACCATGAGTATAAAAGGGCATCCCTGAGCAGTTTATGTATGAATTTGTCCTTGTCTGTGTTTGCTCCCAACCTGGCAACATGGAAGTAGAGTCCCCCATCAGGTATGCAGGATGAGTTATATGAGCTACAGGCTATAATGAGCTGTCTTACATCTGCACGCCACAGATTCTCAGACTCAGATGCCAGGTAGAGGAATTCTCATCGGCCCCAACCATTATTTTGTATCAATTTCTGCATTTTCTTTGTCTATAGGTTGCTTGCTATCCCATTGCTCATATCTATTTCAGTTTGAGCTTCCGTACTTGCCAGTTTACAAAAATTCACTCATAGAACTCAACTGAAAAGGAAGGAGTGGACCAAAGGGCAGGAAAGCCCCACTTTCTAGGAGCTGAAACAAGAAATCAGAAAGTCAGAATCCAAAAGTTCTTGTGGCTACCTCATCTCTGCCTCTCTGATTTGTTTTAAGGTATTCCATTCATTTCCTCCATCCCCTCTTTTCCCAAATAAGTTCCATATGCATTAGTCTTCTAATAAGACCATCTTAGGCCAAATTCTCTATAGGGTAAATTCTCTCAGGTGTCTCTCAAGAATGGATTCTAAATTAGACTGAAGCATATGGAAAATAAGGAAGACTCTTCTAAGGGTCTGGGCAGAGAAGATGTTTGTTCAACCAGAAAAATGGACTGATAGTCTATCTATTCACATCAAAAAATAATAAATGGCGAAAACTGATAATAGGTTTAGAAATAAGATGTGTGTTTTAAAACAAAACATTAGATATTTTTTTTCTTACTGAGATTACTACTATTTACAGATATCTTCTCAATGTTAAGAAATTTAAAAGCAAAATTTATATTCTAATTTAATTGTAAATTTCTCCTAAGATATAGAATAATTCCATTTCATTGCCTTCAATTTGCTTTTCTACTCCTTTCTTGATAGTTGCATATACCACGCTCTATCTATTGTGTAGTACTCTGTAAAACAAAGGTACATTATATAAATGTGAGAAGTCATTATCATGTACTTACTATGCAAGACTGTACAATGCCCACAGCAGTGAAGGGAAGGGAATTCTTTGTACAAAGCAGTTTTTTGTATGTTGCTAATACATTTCTCAAATCACAATTATTTCCATGGTAACAGTCTGTGATATCGAAGAGACAGCCACTGTCTTCTAAGACCCAGCAGAAAAATAATTTTGCCTCTGAACGCAAAAGCTTCTTAGTCAATCACAAATATTGTCAATAATTAGCAATAACAGCAAGGGGAATTCAATTACAGGCAAAGCAAATTGCTTTTTATATAAATGTTCTCTTTTTAATGCATCCCAGTGTGAAAGTCCCTCTTTAAATTAGTGAAAGTATGTGTAATCTCAATACCTCCACTGGGAGTTGTAGGAATGTATGTAGTCTGCTCTTTGGTTGAGTGTTTAGAGGCTTAGGACAAAATTGTACTGCTGTTGGTACTTTGTAATGATAGATATCAACAGGAATTCAGATAATTAAGTGTATTTCAGCTTTATTTCATTTTTCTCCAGTTGTAAAATTCTTGTCTGCTAGCTTAATATGTTCATGTTTATGTGAATTTAATTATGATCATAACCATTCCATAGTGATTATCAAGACAGGTTGGGCCATCTTATTTCATTTTCGGATGCTTTTTAACCCTATGGAAGGTCCAACAAATTTTCTACTAGAAAAGAGCAAGGAGGACTCATCTCATCTTAGTTCCTGTCAGCTGGGTTTAATTTTTGCAGTAGGTATCCTTTTAGCCAGTAGTAGAAATGTGAAAAATTTATGAACAGGAACCACGGAAACTGGAGGAAAAACCTGAGATTTCCTCCCTTCAGTAAATTTATTTAAGAGACAGGAATAAAAAGAATTCAATTTGGGCATCCTGGGGAAATTTGCCTTGAGGTCAAAGTCTATCAACTGACAAGAACTCTTCTTTGCTTTTCTCTAAAAAGGAGCCATATTTTTTTTTAATGACTTTTCTGCCCACTGATTTATAACTTGACACAGAAACATAGGATATTCAAGTTAGATCACTAGCAGAGCTGAGAAAATCAAAGTATGGGCAAATATAAGCTATAAGCAACTTTCTCTTCTGAGGTATAAACTCCAGTATACCCATACTATCTGTTTCAGGGCAACATAGTTCTAGCTGATTTAATCTATGTGATATTAGAAATTGGACTGGGGCTACAATGCAGACAACTTTTAGTGATGTTAACTATAAGCATGTAGGTGATTTTTTTATATATTTACCTTTTTATCCTTAGCTTTATTATGTGTTGTTTCTGTCTCAGCAACTACTATACCTTCAAGGCTGGAAACTGTGGCTGAAAATTAACCCATTATATAATTTAGGGTACAAGGCATACAGTAAAAGATGAATGTGATATATTAAAGCTGGTTGAAAATACTATGATACTCTTCCCATTGAGAGGTAGTGTCTAATCCCTCTCCTCCTGAATCTGAGCTGAAATTTGTGACTTTCTTGACTAATAAAACACTGCAGAAGTCATGTTCCGGAACATATGAAGCCGAGTCAAAAGAAGTCTTACAGCTTCACCCAAGTCTTTGGGAGTTTTGAGCTTCCAAGTGAGAAACACTCTCTTTGGGAGTTTTGAGCTTCCAAGTGAGAAGTTACCCTGAGACCACAGTGCTAGAAAAGGCCACTTGTGAGACCAGCCACTGACTGCCCCATCTGAGCCCAGACCTCAACCTTTCCCTGCCAAGGTGTCAGATGTGTGAGAGAAGCCAACTTGTACCCTCCCAGCCAGTCCATACACCAGATAAATACAATCAAGTTACCCTGGTTGGTGCCATGTGGAGTAGAAACATCTGTCAGCTGACTCCTAACAGAGTTCTTGACCCACAAAATCTGGAGATATAATAAAATGGTTGATGTTCCAAGGCTCTAAGTTGTAGAGTGGTTAGTTACGCAATTAATATAATAACCAAAATAAGTTTTTTAGAGACTGCAAAATGTTTCTTCTGCTGACCAACTATAAACCTATTTTTGTTTACTACTAAATATGTAAACTTCATCTACTTAATGGTTGCCCACTCTTTTTTCCCCCTTCAGCACCATCCTTGTCATTGACATTCTATATTTTATTTTATTTTCATTTTAAAAGTCATATTCAGGTAGTTAGTAATGATATTTTCCCAGGCAAATGAAAGTGTCTTGAAATCACACAAAGGTTCTCTATTATATATCTTTGAAAATCATGCAAAATACTACATTCACATACTATGTTATAAATTTGTTTGTTAAGAGTAGAGAACCAATGGTAATAAACTTTCTTATGGCAGAATAAATGGCTCAGTTTTTTTGAGACAATCCACTGTTATATGTAGAATATTATAAAGTATCAGGAACATAAAAAATATACTATGGTTTATATTGGAAATCAAGGAAGAAAATATCTTGAAATCATGAAAAGAAAAAAATTTAATCACTCAAACAAAGGCAAAATGTCTAACTGTAACCTAGCAGGCAATCCCTCCTTAAGAAGATAAATAGAAGCCTGAGGAGTGCTTTAGTTACCAGTACAGCAACCAGCACATAATTCCACATATATATTTGCCAAATTAATGAGTTAGAGGTTAAAGGATTTCTAGGCAGAAGGGAAAATATATTTTAATGAACCATAATAAGATATTTTGAGAGACAGAGGATTCAGAACTGGTATCAAGAGGTTTGGCAAATAAGAGAACATACACAGAAAGCAAACAAAAGCAGAAGGAATTCAACATCATCCATGCCTTCTAAGAGATAAATAGATCTTCTGAGGGAAGATCTACTAACTAAGGAGGAATCATCCTGCATTCCATGTAAAAAAAAAAAAAAAAAGAAGGAAGATGAACATAGGAACAAAACCCAAGGAGTTCTTTTTGAGAATAAAATTGTAGTGCATGTGAATATGTCTCTGAGGCAGCCAGGATGCAGTAGAAAAAAACAGAATTTAAAGTCAATCAGATCCTTGTCCAAATCCCTGATTCTCCACCTTCTCAAGCAAGTTACTAAACTTTCCAGAGATTCAATTTTATTATCTCCAAACAAAGAAATATCTCATTAATTAATTACTTAGTACCTGCCTGAAATAGACTAGGTAGGTACCCAAGAAATGTTAGTTTCTTTCTCTCATTTTAGGGTGTACGGAGACTACCTTCCAATGCAGAGGTAAACTTTTTTTGGTCCTCGAGATGTTAAACTGCAAATTGTCTCTAATATCTCAAGTCACATTCAGTACTCTTTTTCTGCTTATTCATGTGTAAAAGAAGGAAGATTAAAAATAACAACAGCACTTATCTGTTATGCATTTCTATCTGTAAGTGTTGCTGAAAGAATGATTAATGTTTTCCTCTCTTTTCGATTGAAGATTATGACTTTGGGAAATAATGGAAAACATGCTAAGTAATCATATCTATCTATCTATCTAAAAAGTAAATCAAAGATTCCAGAAAAGAGTCTTTATTAAATAACAGAAATGAAGAAGACAATTTTGAGACAGTAGTACAATATCAAGAAATACGGTAAAATAAGACATTACAGAATTCAACAGATATATTTTAGAAAGAAGCATCATGGAAGTACTGCCCAGTAAGAATGATATTTATGGCTTTAGATATCTGAATACCATTGAGAAAAACAATACCACTGAGAAAAACAATCATAGCTAATGTTAACTCTGCATTGACAAAAATACAATTACTCCTTAAAATTGTTATTCACTTAAAAAATTTACTTCTCAGAGCAACTCCAGGAAGTAGGTGCCATTGTTAGCTCCCTTCTTCAAAAGGGGAAACTGTGCTACTCAGAGTCAGTGACTTCTCCAAGATATACAACTAGTGAAAGATGGGGATGCAAATGAAATTGAAAATTTCACATGAGGACGTAAAAATGTCCTATCAATATTACCCCTTCTTGCTGATGTGGAATATTATGTAAACATGTGGAAGTAGATGATTCAGAAGGATCAGATTACAAGGAACTAGTGAGAAAGCACTTCTCTGATCAAGCATACGTTGCAAGTTTTTCATGAATTTACTTGATCCCCCATCCCATTTCTGCAGTTATACTTCTAAGTTCTGCTGGAGTCACACAACGATTCTAGTCTGCTGGGTGTTGGCTAGAGTTAATAGTGATGCAATCCACCAACATAGCCATCAATATTTGTTAGTTGTCTATATAACATGGAATCAGTCTCCGCAGCTCCTAGCCAGTGTCCAGGATTTTCCTTCTAAAATGACCCACCTCCTATTCTTGTTATGTAACAGTTAAGTGAAAAGTGACCAAATTCTTAGTCATAGACTGGTTCAGGAATGGACATGTGATAAAATTCTGGCTAATTGGAAGAAAGAAGCTAATGCAGGTAGGTTCTGAGAAAAAAGCTTCCTCTCTCTTTTGTGAAAGCTACTGGAAAATTTATTTTCTTTTCACTAGATGGCTGATTGCATGGATGTAACAGTGTCAGAATATAGCCAACACTGGTGCTGTAATGAGGAAGATAATTTGAGAACCTAGATGATGGAAGAGTAAAGAGAACTGCAAGAAAGTGCAGGTGAAATATGTAAGACTCTGCAAATCTCTGGATCAGATCATGCCTGAAGCCAGGTCTAGCTCTGTATTTTTCAGTATGCAAATCATTAAAGTTACTTTTGAAATTTAAATTGCATTCCATAAAAGAAAATCTCATAGAAAAGGATGTTTTAACCATAGCACAGTTGACACTGACCCAGATAAATCTCCGTTGACTGTCCTGTGCACGGCAGGATATTTAGCAGGATCCCTTTAGAACGACTCCAGTTGTGACAATTAAGGTTGTCTTCAGACATTGCTATGTGTTCCCTGCAGGGTAAAATCACCTTCTGTTGAGAACCACTAATACAGAACATTAATAGACATTCTGGGGCACCTTCCTATCAACCACTCCCTCTCTTCAACTTTCCTGATCATCATTCATGCTGTCTCACAGTCCTTGCTTTGATGCCTGGACTAAGCCATGTAATCTTATTCTTGGGCCACATATTTGTTTGGAGGTTAGAAAATGATGAAATTTGGGTTGATAAATTTCAGGAAAGGTTTGTGTTTACATCTAGAGAAAAGAACACTTCTTTTATCTTCTGAGAATAGGTAAGTCTATTAAATTTGTAAAACTATGTAGCCCTGGGAATCACTAGCAAACCCCTTGTAAACATGTTGAGAAGGCAGCCTGAGACAAAAACTGACACAAATCAGAAGTGGAAGGCAAACAGAAAAACAAGTTTTTGGCAATCAGTTATGCAGTTAACGCAAACCAACGTTGCAGCCTTCCAGTTTCATAAGTGAATATATGCCCTTTATTGATAAACTTGCTTAAATTATGTTGTGTATTATTTCCCTCCTGCATGCCTTATCTGATGCAAAGAATGTGACCTGTCTAAGGATGTAAGAAACTTCCAGACCAATGAGTGAAGATTAGCTAGTGCTGTTGAGAAAGGCGGGAACCTGGGACCTGGGACATTTTGTTGCAGTGCTTACACCTGGACAAATGCCTCCTGGGAAAAAGAATACAAAAAACCTCAAGGGATTAAAAATAACTGTGTGCATACATAGTTGGGGCAAATTATGAACAAGATGCAAAGAGGATAAAACCCAGCTGCTACTTCTGAGGTGTGAGGGGCAAAAGCAGGATAGTGCACATGATACCTGCACACAGCACCACTAAGGGGGTGGGTAGACCACCTAAGTCCAACGCACACATCTGCCTCTACTTTCATGCCGTTTAAGGAACCAGCAAGAGAACTTATTACTTGCTTTTGCTCCCTTGTGCTGCAACATGAGTCCCCGAAAAGCCTTTCCTGAATTCTTCATCTGGCCTCCTATCAATTTTTATTGATTAAAGAGTCCAAGAACCCAGGTAGGTAACATTGTCTGATAGAAGTTTCTATAATGGTGGAAATGCTCTATATATGTACTATCCAAATATGGTAGCCATAGCTACCTGTGGCTCTTGAGCACTTGAAAGTTGGCTAGTGTGACTGAGGAATTGAATTATTATTATTATTATTATTGTAAGAACATGAGATCTACCCTCTTTACAAATTTTTAATTGTACAATATTGCTAACTATAAGCACAAAAGTGTACAGCAGAATTCCAGAATTTAATCATCTTATGTAAGTGAAACTTTGTATCCATTAAAGAGCAGTCTCTGTGTCTCCCTTCCCCTAGCCCCTGACAACCACCATTCTACTCTTTGTTTCTATGTTTTGACAATTTTGACTGTTTCTATGTCATACAAGCTACATTTTTAGTATTATTTAAGTTAAATTAACTTAAAGAGCCACGTGTGAATAATGGTTACTGTATAGGACAGCTCAGATCTAGAATAAATGAGAACAAAACAGGCAGTCAGAGCTTTGATTAGCCACAAGCCCCAGCCTATCGAGATGCTTAGTGGAGATAGGACTCTTAGCAAAATCAACAAATTAGCAAATCTAGGGCTTGAAATTGAACTGTGAGGTGGACAAAACAAGGAAACAGAACTATTCAGCAACTATCAATATTTCAGAGAGTGCTAAAGCTGCCATGTTGCTCTGAAGGCTGCCTAAAGCAGATATGGAATTTTAATTTGCTCAAATGCAAAGCACAGTCTACTTGGTTTTATATGTATTTAGCAGACAAAGTGGTGAACATCTGGATTGGAAGATCTTGGGTCAGGTGCCCACCAAGACCTGGTCACCAATGGCCAGGGCAGTGGATGACATAATTGTATTCATGACAGTATTTGTCTATAATCTCCTCAGTGGGCCTCACAGGCATTAATAATAATAAATATTCTTATCTTCCAATTTGGATTTCTTCAGCCAAGTAACATGTGTTATGTGTGTTATGATCGACTCTCTACCAGTGAATAAATGGAGGAACAATGCTCTTAGGCAAGTGTTATTTCTCCTGTAACCAGATGGCCTTTAGAAACCACAGTAAGTTACCATGAATCAAAACTCGACTTTCTCTTTTAGACCGCTTTCCATCTCCCCAGGAAACAATTGTAGAAATACTTCCATCAATTTCAAAATGCCATACTTGTTACTTTATTTAAATTGTTGCTCTCTGGGGTATGCTCCCCTAGGGAGACACAGCTCGTATCTGTGCAGGTACCAAATCACTCTGTCTTTATTCCAAAATATGAAGTGCATGCTTGAAACTAAAACACTGACTGTTTCAGAAATCCGCAAGCAACAGGTTGCCTGTGTGTCTTTAGGATGAAAGTGCAGTGATGTACTTGGATTGCAAAATAATTAACAACTGTGAAGCAGAGACTTTCTTAAAACTTTCCACTTAGGGAGCTCTCCAAATCAGATCTGTTTTAAAAGCTCAGAAACCAAAGGAATCAGTGGGTGGGTCCCAGTCTGCATTTTTTCAGCTATCTGCAAGGGCTTAAATTCCATCGGGTTTTTTCAGCGAGTCCGAACAGTAAACTCAGTGCGAAGGCAGCTAGGTGGGGGCGACTGCCAGCAGGTAGGACATAGTATCAACTGCAAAACTCAGGCTTTGACAGAAAGAGTTGCAAAAACAAAGAGGTGTCAGCAGCCAATGAGCTCCACATACCAGGCCCCGCGGTGCTTTTCCCTGGTACTTTTCTGCCTGTGGCATAACTTATATAAAATCTGAAAACTCAAAAACTTGTAGTTTTTGAAAAAAACTGAGTGAGTGGTAGCATTTCTGGGTTAATATTAAACATTGTTCCCTCTTTGAGGAAAGAGGAGGTGATAAAACAAACTGAAATAAAGTTTGCCACAGACTGAATTTATAATCAGCCGTATCTTTGGTGCCTCTCTAAGGAGGCACTACAATAATCTTTAACAAAAGGGCCAAAAGAGAAATGTTAATATCACCGTGGAGAAAAAGTATTATAGTTTGCCCAGAATTGTTGGAACATTTGGAGAGATGATGAGCAAATATTCAGGTTAGGGAGACATCTGCCCTGGTAAAAGTCTTACAGTGAAAAGGGCACTGGAAGCTTCTGTCCAGAATATAATAGTTGGACAAATGAAAGTATCAAAAGTGAGAACAGAGTGTATCAAAAGATTGATGGTTGGTTTGGGGGAAAGAGGGGAAGGATTAAAGGAGAAGAAGAGTATGTGTCTATCTAAGCATCCAAATATAAATAAAATTTTCAAAGATTGAAACTACTTAAAATTATTCATTTTACTCGTTTTAAGTATAAAAAAGTGAATGAATAATTTAATAGGGAGAGACAAGAGAGGCTATGAGCTCCCTGGAGAGGTAAATTCCAAGCTTGAGTTAAATGTTCTTTCCAGACTATTCTCTTTGGAAGTATTTCTTGTCAAAAGTATGCTCCCAGGCTCACCTCGGGTGATGCATTAACATTCTGAAAGCTTTTACCTAAACCAATAAATGAAACTCCCTGATTAGCTACAAGCCCTGTAGACTTGGTAACTTTACCCATTAATTAACAAAGGGACAAGTGAAAGGAGGGAGAGAGTGTAGGGCTTGAAATCTTGCCATTTCTATTAAGTCTTAGGATAACAACAAAAATAAAAATGAATGATTTATAGCCACTCTTTTCTGGGCAATTTGTTGAAGTAGCTAGATTTTGGATTTAAATTGTATAAGCTAGCTGACCAGTGATCTGTATATGTATGGGCGTGTGTGTGTTTATGGTTTTTTACACATATACACTCAGAATGCTTACTGATAAGTATAAATATTTATGACACTTTTGCAAATTCTGTTTAAGGAAATGTTTTTATGGATAGTCTCACTTCAAAAATTGTAGTGCTGCGGCTTTTAGAAGATTATAAATACATTTCCTAGGGAAGCCAAGTACACATCTGCTAATAAGATGAAAGGCCACCATAATGATTTCCCTTTCCACTCAGAAATGAACATGCAGGGACTTCTCTGGTGGCACAGTGGTTAAGAATCTGCCTGCTAATGCAGGGTACATGGGTTCAATCCCTGGTCTGGGCATATCCCACATGCCAGGGAGCAACGAAGCCCGTGAGCTGCAACTACTGAAGCCCATGTGCCTAGATCCCGTGCTCCACAGCGAAGAGTAGCCCCCACTCGCCACCATTAGAGAAAGTCCACGCACAGCAAGGAAAACCCAACGCAGCCAAAAATAAATAAATTAAATAAATACATTATAAAAGAAAACAAAATTAATGCAAAGGATGGATTTTAAAGATACAAAGGGTATGTGGCAATGGAATGTTTATTAACTTAACCAGAAATATCAGACACGGGTAATTTTTCCTTTATAAACAGCTGATCTATTTAGATAGGAAAATGTCACATTGAAACACAAAAACACCTGGAGTGGGGAATAGAGAAAAGATTGGTTGCTGGAATTCCAGATGAATTTCAAAGTAACAAATCAGATCCTGACAAGAGCAGCACTGAAGAGTTTGATAATATAAATATGCAGAGGTTACACTCTGTCATATTGAAAAAGATGTAGAAACCAATACTTTCCAAACTTAATGTGATTTTAATATAAACCATATGTTTGCTCTCTGTATATTGAATCACTAAATTTAAAACAACAAATTCTCTAGAGCTAAAGAATAAAGGAAAAAGTTGGGGGTATCAAAACCTAGAAAGAAAGTTCTATGGAGCTGGAAACTGGCTCTCTGAGGAAAGGATGCTCCCAGCTCTGAGCTCCATGTGAACCCCCAGCTCTGAGGGGTTCACTGAGGCTGGTTGTGAGGGTGTAGCCGGAAGTTAGAATGTGTAACCAAGTGTAGTTAGGAGGAGCAACAAGCAAACCCAAAGGAAGTCCCTTCTTCCATTTGTCCTACCTCCTGGCTCCTTCTAGTATCACCAGTTAGTAGAATCTAACAGAAAACCATCAGGTAAATGAGAAATGTTTTTGCAGCATCAACGGTCAAGCATGACAGAGCAGAACACAGAAGAATAGGTTTGAAGCTTAGAGATAAGAGATTTATAACCAGAATATTCTGTTATATTCCCTTTCTCTTTTTGCACCTTACTTTCTTTCCCTCGATCTCTTGATCACATAATACCGTCAGCATTCCAACATACTCTTGAATCATCCATAAAACCCTTCCCGGACCTCACATGCCTCCTAGAACTACTGTCCCACATTGCTAATCCCCTTCAAAATAAAATTTGTCAAAAGAACTCTCCAGAAAGTCTATTGCAACTCAACTAATTATCATTCAAATACTAAACCACTTCGATCTGGCTTTCACTCCTTCAGCACAATTCCATAAATACTGAATTTCACCAGAGTTACCAAACCCAAAAGACTTGCTTTATCCTCACCTGTCTCTTCCTTTATGCGTTCACTCCAGGCAGCTACTTTCTCCTGCAGGAAACACTTCCTTTTGTGGATTTCCATGAATTCCTGTTCTCCTCATTGAATACAATTTTTAGTCTCTTATGCTTGCATCTATTTCACTTCACTTCTACATGTTAGTATGTCACAAGTTTTGATCCTTGTATATAGTATTTCTGTAGCTCCACTCACTCTGTAAAAATCTTTAAGGTAGGCCTAAGTGTTTATGTAGGCCTAATAGTTTCTCTATGCTGATAAACTCCAAATTCATATATCAACATGATATTACTCTTCTGAACACTGGACATCCAATAAACTTCATTGTTTTAAAAGAGTCAACAACATGATGTAGCTCAAATGATACTATTTATTATCTCTTAAAACATTTTCCTTTTTTTTTAATCAAATTCTACTAGTTGCCCAAGTTAAAAACTAAGAAATTATCCTCAATGATTCCATTTATTTCATTTTCCACATTTAATATGTAGGTATGTCTTTGTTTTTACCTTTAAATGTATATAACATTTATTCATTTCTGTCACTTTTTATTCTGCCTTTAGTACTAAGAATCCAAGCCACCAGTAGCATATAGACCACTCTAGTATCTTCTTATTGGTTACCCCACTCCTGTGTTCTCTTATTCAAATTCAATCTCTCCAGAGCAGCCAATGATCTTAAAAAAAAAACAAAAAACAGATTGGTTACCTCCCTTTGAAAACAATTTAATGACTTTCCACTGCACTTAGGATAAATTCCAAATGATAATGATGTTCTATGACCTATAGGGCCTAACCTAACTATATTCACCTTGTGTAAGTCTCCTACAAACAACTTACTATATTCCAACAACACTGTTCTTTTTTTTGGATCTTAGTCTAACTGAAAACAAAAAAAAATATTGAAGTATGGTTGATTTACAATGTTGTGTTAATTTCTGCTGTATAGCAAAGTGACTCATATATATATATATATATATATATATATATTTCCATTATGCTTTATCACAGGATATTGAATTTAATTCCCTGTGCTATACATTAGGACCTTGTTGTTTATCCATCCTATATATAATAGTTTGCATCTGCTAACCCTAAACTCCCAAATCTTCCCTATCCCCCTAAGCCCCTCTTGGAACACTGCTCTTTTTTTAGTTACTTAACAAATTTTTGAGCACTTACTATGTGCTACTATTGCTAAACAGTGTCCCTATCCTCATGAATATTGAGTCTCATAGAAAGTGACACAGATACATACATGCATATTTTCAATTACAGATTTTAGTACTGTTGCATAGGAAATGAACACAGGATTTAGGACAGAAAATAGATCATAACTGGTGAAGAGTTAAGCTGTATCCTAAAAATCGAGTAATTAGTCATACAAATGATGAAGAGAAATAAATTTTCCAAGCAGAAGAACACCATATGGAAAGGCCCAAAATTTAATGTAGGCAAGCATCTAGCAGAAGTTCAGGATAGCCTGAGTATAGTAAATGAAAAGGAAACAGTCCAGAGATATGGTTGGAGGGATACAGTAGCCTAACCAATTAGGCCATTACAGGTTCTCAACCTTGGCACTTTTAACAGTTAAGAAGTCTTTGTTGTGGGTGGCTGACCTGGGTATTGTAGGATCTTTAGCAACATTTCTGACCACTAGACCCAAGTAGCACATGCCCCCAGTTTTGACAATTATGGCTACCAAGGGGATAAGGGCAGGGAGGGATAAATTAGGAGATTGGGATTGACATATACACACTACTATATATAAAATAGTAACTAATAAGAACCTACTGTATAGCACAGGGAACTCTACTCAATACTCTGTAATGACCTATATGGGAATAGAATCTAAAAAGAGTGGACATAGGTATATGTATAACTGATTCACTTTGCTGTACAACAGAAACTAACACAGTATTATAAATCAACTATACTCCAATAAAAGTTAATTAAAAAAAATACTCTGTACATTGCAATGTCTCATGAGGAGCAAAAACACCTTCAGATGAGAACCACTGGAATGTAATAAGAAGTTAGAATTATATTCTAAATGTGAATCATGGAATCCATGCCCTATATTGATTCATTTAGTGATTTATTTATTTATTCAATATATATTTATGGAGAACCTAGTACGTGTCAGTCACTGTGACTAAGTGCCAGAGATAAAAAATGAACAAGACAAGTCTCTGCCCTCATGGATCATATAATCTACTCCAGAATAAACTTTGTAAACAAATAATAATATAATTATCTAATTACTTTTAAGATAAGTAAGATGTTATGGAAAAACCCAAACAAACTTTCTGGCCAACTCAATACTATGAAGAAAAAGTATATTTTTCAGTTGCACTGTCACAGTCGAAAATAAAAGGAGATAGATTTAGTCAACTAGCATCCCTTCACATACCAAAATCTCCTCTGTCTAATGTCCAACTAATGTTTCTGTTCTACCTTCAGTTGTGTTTGCTGATATATTTTACTTAAAAATAAATTTGTAGAAGTTTTAAGATTTTACAGGAGAGCATCTGGGAACTTTCTGTTAAATGATCCACACTGACTATGAAAATTTTACGAGAAAAAAATACAAGGCCTGAATATAGAATTTGATACTAAGGACTCAGTGGGATAAAAATTCAACAATTTTCATAAATGAAAGAGGACATACTGATGAATTGTCTGATGAAACAAAGCAATGAAATAAAAGATGATTTAAAAAACTTATAAACAAAGAACAATGAAAATATGTGACTTAGCAGAAATGATATATCCAAATGAGTGAAAGGGACAAATTTCTCTTGAACCATACAGAGTTAATGGTTATTCACAAAGAACATTAAAGAGAGTTTCAAGGTCAGTGACAATATATAATCACAAGAGATCATCTCCATCACCATCACCATTACTATCATCCTAGCCATTCTTCATATGCCTAACTGCACCAAATGCTAGGCTAAATATAATGCAAAGTGAGCTACAAATTGTTGTGCCCAATCTCCATTTAAGGCAGGTTATTATAATAAGCAAGAATATTGTTAGTACTTTCATATGTCCAGCTTAACTGACATTGGAATTTTATCTTTAAGAGCTAGGACATAGGATGCCCACAACTTTTGTACAACATCATCTAAGAGGGCTCTAAGAAGCCATGATAAAAAAATGAAAGCTTAAAACTGTACTTTGCATAACAGCTGGTCTCTGGACATGGTAATCAGGATTTCTATTAATAACCAAACACGTGGAATTGGACCTTGCTGCAGCAGCAGAGGATGTTGTTTCCTTCCTGCTGTCCCTCTCAGGCATAAAACTTCTGCCCTAAGGTGCCATATTGGTTCAAGATGGTGGAGTAGAAGGACGTGCTCTCAATCCCTCTTGTGAGAACAACTGGAATCACAACTAACTGCTGAACAATCGTCAACAGGAAGATACTGGAACTCACCAAAAGAGATACCCCACATCCAAAGACAAAAGAGAAACCACAAGGAGATGGTAGAGGGGCACAATCACAATAAAATCAAAACCCATAACTGCTGGGTGGGTGATTCACAAACTGGAGAACACTTATACCACAGAAGTCCACCCACTGGAGTGAGAATTCTGAGCCACACGTCAGGCTTTCCAGCTTGGGGGTCTGGCAACGGGAGGAGGAATTCCTAGAGAATCAGACTTTGAAGGCTAGCTGGATTTGATTGCAGGACTTTGACAGGACTGGGAGAAAGAGAGACTCCACTCTTGGAGGGCACACACAAAGTAGTGTGCACATCGGGACCCAGGGGAAGGAGCAGTGACCCCATAGAGACTGAACCAGACCTACCTGCTAGTGTTGGAGGGTCTCCTGCAGAGGTTGAGGTGGCTCTGTCTCACCATGAGGACAAGGACACTGGCAGCAGAAGTTCTGGGAAATACTCCTTGGTATGAGCTCTCCCAGAGACCGCCATTAGCCCCACCAAAGAGCCCGGGAAGGCTCCAGTGTTGGGTTATCTCAGGCCAAACAACCAACAGGGAGGGGAACCAGGCCCATCCATCAGCAGACAAGCAGATTAATGTTTTACTGAGCTCTACACACCAAAACAACAGCCAGCTCTACCCACCACCAGTCCCTCCCATCAGGAAACTTGCACAAACCTCTTAGATAACCTCATCCAACAGAGGGCAGACAGCAGAAGCAAGAAGAACTACAATCCTGCAGCCTGTGGAACAAAAACCATATTCACAGAAAGATAGACAAAATGAAAAGGCAGAGGTCTATGTACCAGATGAAGGAACAGATAAAACCCCAGAAAAACAACTAAAGAGGATGTAGGCAACTGAAGTGGAGGTAGGCAACCTTCCAGAAAAAGAATTCAGAATAATGATAGTGAAGATGATCCAGGACCTCGGAAAAAGAAAGGAGGCAAAGATTGAGAAGATGCAAGAAATGTTTAACAAAGATCGAGAAGAATTAAAGAACAAACAAACAGAGTTGAACAATACAAAAACTGAAATGAAAAACACACTAGAAGGAATCAATAGCAGAATAACTGAAGCAGAAGAATAGATAAGTGACCTGGAAGACAGAATGGTGGAATTCATGGCTGTGGAACAGAATAAACAGAAAAGAATGAAAAGAAATGAAGACAGCTTAAGAGACCTCTGGGACAACATAAAATGTAACAACATTCGCATTATAGGGGTCTCAGAAGAAGAAGAGAGAGAGAAAGGACCTGAGAAAATATTTGATGAGATTATATTTGAAAACTTCCCTAACAAGGGAAAGGAAATAGCTACCCAAGTCCAGGAACAGCAGAGAGCCCCATACAGGATAAACACAAGGAGAAACATGCTGAGACACATAGTAATCAAATTGGCAAAAACTAAAGACAAAGAAAAGTTACTGAAAGCAGCAAGGGAAAAACAACAAATAACACACAAGGGAAGTCCCATAAGATTAACAGCTGATTTCTCAGCAGAAACTCTACAAGCCAGAAGGGAGTGGCATGATATACTTAAAGTGATGAAAGGGAAGAACCTACAACAAAGATTACTCTACCCAGCAAGGATCTAATTCAGATTCGATGGAGACATCAAAAGCTTTACAGACAAGCAAAAGCTAAGAGAATTCAGCACCACCAAACCAGCTCTACAACAAATGCTAAAGGGACTTCTCTAAGTGGGAAACACAAGAGAAGAAAAGGACCTACAAAAACAAACCCATAACAATTAAGAAAATGGCAACAGGAACATACATATTGATATTTACCTTAAATGTGAATGTATTAAATGCTCCAACCAAAAGACACAGGCTTGCTGAATGGATACAAAAACAAGACCCATACTTACACTATCTACAAGAGACCCACTTCAGACCTAGGGAAACATACAGACTGAAAGTGAGGGGATGGAAAAAATATTCCATGCAAATGGAAATCAAAAGAAAGCTGGAAATCAATACTCGTAACAGGTAAAATAGACTTTAAAATAAAGAATGTTACAAGAGACAAGTAAGGACACTACATAATGATCAAGGGATCAATCCAAGAAGAAGATACAATAATTATGAATATATATGCACCCAACATAGAAGCCCCTCAGTACATAAGGCAACTGCTAACAGCTATAAAAGAGGAAATTAACAGTAATGCAATAATACTGGGGGAATTTAACACCTCACTCACACAAATAGACAGATCATCCAAACAGAAAATTAAGAAGGAAACACAAGCTTTAAATGACACAATAGACCACATAGATTTACTTGATATTTATAGGACATTCCATCCAAAAACAGCAGATTACACTTTCTCCTCAAATGCTCATGGAATATTTTCCAGGATAGATCATATCTTGGATCACAAATCAAGCCTCAGTAAATTTAAGAAAATTGAAATCATATCAAGTATCTTTTCCAACCACAAGGCTATGAGACTAGATATCAATTACAGGAAAAAAATCTGTAAAAAATACAAATACATGGAGGCTAACAATACATTACTAAATAACCAAGAGAGCACTGAGGAAATCAAACAGGAAATCAAAAAATACCTAGAGACAAATTACAATGAAAACACGATGATCTAAAACCTATGAGATGCAGCAAAAGCAGTTCTAAGAAGGAAGTTTAGAGCAATACAATCCTACTTCAAGAAACAAGAAACATTTCAAATAAACAATCTAACATTACACCTAAAGGAACTAGAGAAAGAAGAACAAACAAAGCCCAAAGTTAGTAGAAGGAAAGAAATCATAAAGATCAGAGCAGAAATAAAAGAAATAGAAACAAAGAAAACAATAGCAAAGATCAATAAACTAAAAGCTGGTTCTTTAAGAAGATAAACAAAATTGATAAACCATTACTCAGACTCTTCAAGAAAAAGAGGGAGAGGACTCAAATCAATAAAATTAGAAATGAAAAAGGAGAAGTTACAACAGACACCACAGAAATACAAAGTATCCTAAGAGACTACTACAAGAAACTCTATGCCAATAAAATGGACAACCTGGAAGAAATGGACAAATTCTTAGAAAGGTATAACTTTCCAAGACTGAACTCAAAAGAAATAGAAAATATGAACAGGCCAATCACAAGCACTGAAATTGAAACTGTGATTTAAAATCTTCCAACAAACAAAAGTCCAAGACCAGATGGCTTCATAGGTGAATTCTATCAAACATTTAGAGGAGAGCTAAAACCCATCCTGCGGCGAGCCGCTTCTGACCAGCAGAAAGACGAGTCACCACACGCTAGATTCTTCTCGTATCACACTTTATTGGAGTACAGCTTGGTTTCAGACAGATGGAGGGAAGACCCCGAGCTTTGTTCACACTGGCTTTTTATAATGCACTATAACCTGTGGCAACCTGTGGTTGGCTGGTTAATTCAACCTGTGGTTGGCTGGTTAACTCAACCTGTGGTTGGCTGGTTAACTCAACAAGATATGTGCTGTTCACAATTTATTGGTTGCAATTCTGATCCTTTATTAGCATATTGGCTCGTCGTGGCGCATGTGTGGCACATAGCCTTTGGGCTACTCCCTGATAAGCGTTATCTGCGAATGGCAGAACAACAGCTTCCCACGTTATCTGCGGCATGGCAGAACAACGGCTTCCCACACCATCCTTCTCAAACTCTTCCAAAAATCTGCAGAGGAAGGAACACTCCCAAACCATTCTATGAGGCCACCATGACCCTGATACCAAAAGCAGACAAAGATACTACAAAGAAAGAAAATTACAGACCAATATTACTGATGAATATAGATGCAAAAATCCTCTACAAAATACTAGCAAACAGAATCCAACAGCACTTTAAAAGGAACATACACCATGACGAAGTGGGGTTTATCCCAGTAATGCAAGGATTCTTCAATATATGCAAATCAATCAATCTGATACATCATATTAACAAATTGAAGAATAAAAACCATAGGATTATCTCAATAGATGCAGAAAAAGCTTTTGACAAACTTCAACACCGATTTATGATAAAAACTCTCCAGAAAGTGGGCACAGAGGGAAACAACCTCAACATAATAAAGGTCATATATGACAAACTCACAGCAAACATCATTCTCAATGGTGAAAAATGGAAAGCATTTCCTCTAAGATCAGGAACAAGACAAGGATGTCCACTCTCACCACTATTATTCAATGTCCTTTTGGACATCCTAGCCATGGCAATCAGAGAAGAAAAAGAAATAAAAGCAATACAAATTTGAAAAGAAGAAGTAAAGCTTCAATCTTTGCAGATGACATGAAACTATACATAGAGAATCCTAAAGATGCCACTGGAAAACTACTAGAGCTAATCAATGAATTTGGTAAAGTTGCAGGATACAAAATTAATGCACAGAAATCTCTTGCATTCCTATATACTAATGATGAAAAATCTGAAAGAGAAATTATGGAAACACTCCCATTTACCATTGCAACAAAAAGAATAAAATTCCTAGGACTAAACCTACCTAGGGAGACAAAAGACCTGCATGCAGAAAACTATAAGACACTGATGAAACAAATTAAAGATGATACCAACAGATAGAGAGATATACCATGTTCTTAGATTGGAAGAATCAATATTGTGAAAATGACTATACTACCCAAAGCAATCTACAGCTTCACTGCAATCCCTATCAAATTACCAATGACCGTTTTTATGGAACTAGAACAAAAAATTTTTAAATTTGTATGGAGACACAAAAGACCCCGAGTAGCCAAAGCAATCTTGAGGGAAAAAAACGGAGCTGGAGGAATCTGACACCCTGACTTCAGACTATACTACAAAGCTACAGTCATCAAGACAATATGGTACTGGCACAAAAACAGAAATATAGATAAATGGAACAAGGTAGAAAGCCAAGAGATAAACCCACACACCTATGGTCAACTAGTCTATGACAAAAGAGGCAAGGATATACAATGGAGAAAAGACAGTCTCTTCAATAAGTGGTGCTGGGAAAACTGGAGAGCTACATGGAAAAGAATGAAATTCGAAAACTCCCTAACAACATACGCAAAAATAAACTCAAAATGGATTAGAGACCTAAATATAAGACCAGACACTATAAACCTCCTAGAGGAAAACATAGGAAGAACACTCTGACATAAATCACAGCAAGATCTTTTTTGATCGACCTCCAGAGTAATGGAAATAAAAACAAAAATAAACAAATGGGACCTAATGAAATTTAAAATCTTTTGTACAGCAAAGGAAACTGTAAACAAGATGAAAACACAACCCTCAAATTGGGAGAAAATATTTGCCAATGAATCAACAGACAAAGGATCAATCTCCAAAATATATAAACAGCTCATGAAGCTCAATATTAAAAAAATAAACAAACCAATCTGAAAATGGGCAGAAGACCTAAATAGATATTTCTCCAAACAGGACATATAGATGGCCAAGAAGCACATGAAAAGCTGTTCAACATCACTGATTATTTGAGAAATGTAAATCAAAACTACAATGAGGTATCACCTCACACCAGTTAGAATGGGCACCATCAGAAAACCTACAGACAACAAATGCTGGAGAGGGTGTGGAGAAAAGGGAACCCTCTTGCATTGTTGGTGGGAATGTAAACTGATACAACCACTATGGAGAACAGTATGGAGGTTCCTTAAAAAACTAAAAATAAAATTACCATATGATCCAGCAATCCCACTACTGTGCATATACCCAGAGAAAACCATAATTCAAAAAGACACATGGGGCTTCCCTGGTGGCACAGTGGTTGAGAGTCCACCTGCCGATGCAGGGGTCATGGGTTTGTGGTCCAGTCCGGGAAGATCCCACATGCCATGGAGTGGCTAGGCCTGTGAGCCATGGCCACTGAGCCTGCATGTCTGGAGCCTGTGCTCTGCAATGGGAGAGGCCACAGCAGTGAGAGGCCCACGTACCGCAAAAAGAAAAAAAAGACACGTGCAACCCAATATTCATTGCAGCACTGCTCACAATAGTCAGGTCATGGAAGCAACCTAAATGCCTATCAACAGATGAATGGATAAAGAAGATGTGGTACGTATATACAATGGAATATTACTCAGCCATAAAAAGGAACGAAATTGGGTCAGTTATAGAGACGTGGATGTATCTAGAGACTGTCATACAGAGTGAAGTAAGTCAAAAAGAGAAAAGCAAATATCGTACATTGCATGTATGTGGAACTTAGAAAAATGGTACAGATGAACTAGTTTGCAAAGCAGAAATTGAGACACAGATGTAGACAACAAATGTATGGACACCAAGGGGGGAAAGGGGTGGGGGGTGAGGGGGTTGGTGTGATGAATTGGGAGATTGGGGTCGACATGTATGCACTGGTGTGTATAAAATGGATGACTAATAAGAACCTGCTGTATAAAAAAATAAATAAAATAAAATTCA
This sequence comes from Neophocaena asiaeorientalis asiaeorientalis, assembly GCF_003031525.2. Classification (NCBI taxonomy): domain Eukaryota; kingdom Metazoa; phylum Chordata; class Mammalia; order Artiodactyla; family Phocoenidae; genus Neophocaena; species Neophocaena asiaeorientalis. Next base: position 179,013 of record NW_020175318.1, read on the forward strand.
AAAATTCAAAAAAATTTGTAAGAAAAACATATATATAGGTGCCATTTTAATTACTCTTGATGCCTTTCTGGAATAAAAGAAAAATTATAAAACCATTCATCAATATTAAAAAAAATTAACACAACATGTGCACGTGAAACATTTTTCAGGATAGGACATATGTTAGTCCATAAAACAAGTCTTAACAAATTCAAAAAGGTTGAAATCATGCAAAGAATCTCTTCCAATAAGAATGGAGTGACACTGTATCAACAGCACAAAGAAAATGGAAAAATCCACAAATGTGTATAAACAACACACTGTTAAATAACCAATGAGTCGAAGAAGACATCAAAAGGGAAATTAAGCAATACCTTGGAACAAATGAAAACATGACATACCAAAACTTATGGGATTCAGCATGTGCAGGGCTAAGAAAATAGTTTATAGCTGCAAACGTGTACATCAAAAAAGAAAAAAGAATCTCAAATCAGCAACCTAACTTTATACCTCAACGAATTAAAATAACAAGAAAAAACTAAACTCAAATCTATCAATAGGAAGAAATAATAAAGATTAAAGCAAAGATAAGTGAAATAAAAAATAAGAAAACAGTAGAGAAAAATCGATGAAACTGAGGTGGTTTTTTGAAAAGGTCAACACAATTGACAAAACTTTAGGGTAAACAAAAATAGAGAAAGAGAGAGAAGACAAATAAATACACTCCGAAATAAAAAGGAAACCTCACAACCAATGCCACAGAACTGAAAAGAAATATAAAAGAATATTAATCTAATCTTTGCTGCAAAGTTGAATCTTTGTGGCCTCTCCTATTGTGGAGGACAGACTCTGGATGCGCAGGCTCAGTGGCCATGGCTCACAGGCCCAGCCGCTCCGCGGCATGTGGGATCTTCCTGGACCGGGACACGAACCCGTGTCCCCTGCATCGGCAGGCAGACTCTCAACCACTGCACCACCAGGGAAGCCCTCAACACCATTTTTAATCTCATCTCTCACTCTTTTAAGTCCAGCAACAACAGCTTTGCCAAACCTCTCAGGCCCTTGATATCTGAACTCCTGTTCCCCATAGTCTCTGCCTGAAACTATCCAGTTCTTGCCTAAGATTATCTCTTAAAACACATTGGCATAAGGCGACCAATAATAGCCAACATATCCTAAAACTTTGGCTTTTTCCACTTGCTTTCTAGAGCTATATACTTGAAGGTATGTAGTTTACTTTCCACATTTCTCGTAGGAGAGTTTTACCAAATGTTTGAAAACTACATATCATGAACCACAAGCTTCTTTGCCAGGCCACCTCTCTCCTAATTGCTAAACCAATGCCATATATTAAGCAGAACTCCACTTCAATGTACCAATTTCTGTATTAGGATAACGCTAATTACCATAACAAAGGAGCCCCAAATCTCAGTAGCTAAATTCAATAGACATGTATATCTTACATGAATTATATTAGGTGGTGGGGCAAGTTTGGGGGAGGGAAATACCAGCTCCATGACATCACTAAGATATACAGCCTTCTTGTTACAAGTAGTTGTACTCTTGGCCTCCTTTCCACTCAGCTGGAAGAAAGTGGTGACTCACACAAACGTTTTTTATGGACCAGGCTTAATATGGGTAAATATTAATTTTACTCCCAAGCAATAGCCACGTTAACTGCAAAGGGCACTTAGAAATATAGTCTAGCTGAGTATCCTGAAGAAAAGGAAAATAGTTTAGAAAAAAACAGACTCTTCAACACATCAGTGATTGAAACAGTCCCCAAACTGGTTCCCTGCTTTTACCTCTGCCCTCCTATCCAGCTGACCCTTGACCAATGCTGAGATTAGGGGGCCAACCCTCTGCACAGTCCAAAATTTGTATATAATTTATAGTGGGCCCTCCTTATCTGAGGTTCTGCATCTGTGGATTCAACCCAGATCATGTAGTACTGGAATATTAACTAATGAAAAAACACCCTTCTACAGATGGACCACCAGAGTTCAACCTCCTCCTGTTCAAGGGCCAACTGTAATTTTATTTTCAATATAACAGAAAACAAATTTCTTTAAATATAAGTCAAGTCTTCAAAATCCCATGATAACACTCCACTTTAATTGTAGTAAAGGCAGTCATCATAATGGCATTATAGTGCCCAATATACCATTGTTCTCATCTCTACCAATCTTCTCAGTCAATTTGCTCCAGCCACATTGGCCTCCTAAATGTTCTTAAATGTCCTCAAATAAGACAGGTGCAGCCTGGCCTTAGGACTTTGCAAAGGCTGCTGCCTCTGCTTTGAGGACTCTTCTTCCAAACCTCTGCATGAATAAGTCCATTATTTCCTTTAATTCCTTCAAAATGTCACCATCTCAATGAGACCTAGGTCTTCCAACTCCCCACAGCTAATAACCCTTGAACTCCAGAATCCAGTATACCTGCTGTGGCAATCATTAGCACCATGTACCAAATAGTTTCTGTTCTCCCCTATACAAAACAATTAGCAGGACTGTACTTTCCAGTTGACCCTCATGTTGGGATGGAAACACATGATGAATTTTTGCCAGTAATCTGTGAATGGAAACAAGGTGTTGTACTTCCTGGCCAAAGAAGTCAACTGCCTGGCCAGAATTTTGTGGGCTCTCTTTTCCTCTAGCATGGCAATGACATGATTTAAACCCTGGTGCTACTTGTCTTTCTAACCAATACACTGCCTATTTGTTCAATTTAGTACTCATCTCTATCTTTCATGGCAAGAATATGAGATTAAGGGGCAGGGATCATTACCGTTTTATTCATTACTACATCCAAGGTCCTCAAAATAATGTATGTTATATAATAGGTATTCACTGAATACTTATCAAATTGATGAATGAATCAAAGTGAGTCCCAAAACTATATTCTACTTAATGAAGAAATCATTTTTTAAAATAGGACATGAAATGGGCAGCAAAAGTCTCCAAGAAATAGTTGGTGACAAAGAAAAAGTAAAGCATAAAAAGTCAGTCTAAAACTGAATGCATACATATACATACAGATTATATAGATAAAACTATATAAATATATTATAAAGAACATTGGAAATACGTTTGTGTACTTAAACATGTCTATTTTTATGTGTGTAATCATTTGTATACATTTTTTTACTTCTCTAATTTTACCAAATTTTAAGTGATTAATGCATAACATTTTTTATAGAACTAAGGTTGAGACATAATTGGCTCCAAGTATTCAGTCTCCTCTTTTTCCTTTCAGTAAAGGGATTCCTCTAGTTGTATTTGGACACCTACATACAATATTTCTTAGTTCCTGTTATAGTTTGATTTAACCACGTACCTGGATTTGGCCAATGGGATAGGAGCAGAAACAATGGATGGGACTTCCAGATCATCTCTTTAAAGAAGTCTGCCCAGGACTCTCTGTATCCTTCCTTACCACTGGGTGACAAATACAAATACTGGAGCAGGTTGTGGAAGTTGACAGAGCTGCCCTGCCATCCCTGCTACCTTACCCTCTGTAATATTAGGCTGTGATACTAGAGAGAAATCAATTTCTAGTGTATTTTACTCACTATATTTTACATTCTCTTTATTATAGTAACTTAGTTTTTATTCTAGATACCACTAAATCCAAGTAGTAGGTGATCACTAAACTGGTTTATACTATTTTGTGTTTAACATAAAGACATAAAGATAGTTCCCCTTTTTCTTCCTCATTAGATGTATTTACAAAGATTCAGTCACAAAGTGACTCTCCCTTTTCTGAAGAATAATATTGGTTAAAAACAAAACAAACAGAATCACCACAAATTTTTTTTAAATCTTGTCTTATTATTAGGCATAGTATTATTATTAGATGTAGTTTTTTTAATATGTATCAATAATTGCATCAACTTATGTGCATCATTTGTTTCAACAAATCTTCAACAGTTGACATAAAAATGCCTGGGCAAGATGTGATATGTAGGGAAATGTGATATGAAGAAATCTACACCTTTTGTTGTCTTCATCAACACCCAATACAAAAATAATGAACATCTGTATAGATAAAAATATGATACTTCCTTCAGCATCAGAGTAACTTTTCAGGCAGTGATGTTAGTTTTACTTAAAATATATCCTTTGTTATACTTTAGTACAACATGGGGAAATGCATATGTGGAATGATCTGTAGAGGCATAGCCGATCCATATTTTGTATGATTATATTTAAAAATCTTTATTTTAGATCAATTTAGCACAAGTTATTTTTCACTTGAGTAAGACAGGGTATGATTCAATCGGTTTTGTTCTAAAAATGTATAGCTTCATTTATTTCCTGAACTCTGTCTATAATGATTTGCATTCTATTGTCCCTGCTGTTCTCTGACACCTACAGTAATGTAATCATATCCCTCAAGCTTTGTTCTATTTCTTTTGTTTTACTTCCTCTTAATTACCCGCTTTGTGCCCCTGGTCTATGGTCTCTGTGTCTCTAATACATAGAGGTACAAATTTCACAACCCCCAAGGCTTGTCAGGTTAAAGATTAATGAGCAGACTATACCCAGAGGCTTTGGAAAGGTTAAGCATAATTACAAATGGGTATTTTATGCAATGCTGGAGATGTGCAAGCTGTTTTTCAAAAAAAGGGCAAGAAAAAAGGTAATGAAACTTATGGGATTCATGTCGACTATTGTATCTCAAAAAAAAGGTCTTGTTAAAATGAGAAATTAACATGCTAACTGAAAGGGATTAATTCTACCCTTTGTTTTATTTGTGATTAAAAGACACACATCCACACACAAAACCATATGGTAGACTTAAGTAAAATCACAAGCGTGTACTATCACTGGCTTTAAATTTTACCTTTTTTCTTTATTATGAAAAGGTGCTTTTTCATATTTAAAGTAAAAAGAAAAGTTATGGTTTGAAGAAATACAAGAGCTGACCATTGTTATTGGAAAAAATAAATAGCATTCTAAGAGGGAATATGTAGTTTCCACTTGAAATTTGATAGCTCACCATGAAAAGAGCTACATTCCATGGAAAAATAACTTAAAGCTTCTTTAGAGGTTCAGTTACACAATTATTGTAAAATATAAGCTGAACATCTGGCCATCCTAGCACCACAGGGATAGTATTAGGATTATAGTAATTAAAAGAAATCCAGTCAGTGTTTTACTAATTATAAAGTGTTACCAGGATTAAAACATTTGTGTTTAAAAGTCAGAAAGCTGTTGACCTAATTGGAAGTGCTTTTCCCCAAAATGTTTCAGAACAAGGGAACATGTTGGAATTAACTTTGCTCAAAACAAAAAAATAATGAGATTATTGATCTCTGAATGTTGATTTGAGAAGTGAGGATTTTTTGTAGCAAAGAGATTAGACATTAATAGTGTTAATTAATTTCCTTTCAAACTATTCAAGTTCCCACTGAGGGCAGCCCTTTCCACTCGTCCACTAGAATTCTCCACTTGCTCCACCAATGACTTATCCTCTGTAGTCTCTCACACTTGCATCAATATTTTTCTCTCTCCACTGAAATACTTCCAGTAAAATATGAACATGAAACTTTCCATCTTATTTAAAAGAGGGAAAAAACCACTTTCTTCACTCTATTACCCTTCTATCTGCTACCCCATTTTCCTCATAGCAAAATTCCTTGAAATGCTGGTCTATTTTTTCTGCCTCTCATGTTTTCTTCCCACTCTCTTTTAAATTCACTCCAATCAGGCTTTCAAATCACAATTAAACAAAATGGCTACTAAGTTTATCGATGATCTTCCTAAATCCAGTGTACAGTCTCTGTCATCCTCTTCCATCCTCAGCATGCAGCATACACATCAGAAGCAGCACTTGGCATATACAGCCAGCCCTCCATATCTGCAAGTCTTACATCCACAGATTCAACTAACCTCATAATGAAAATATTTGGGAAAAAACTCCAGAAAGTTTCAAAAAGCAAAAGTTGAATTTGCTTCACTCTGGCAACTATTTACACATAATTTACATTGTATTTACAACTATTTACATAGCATTTGCATTGTATTTACAATGATTTACATAGCATTTACTTAGTACTAGGTATTATAAGTAATCTAGAGATGATTTAAAGTATACAGGAGGATGTGCAGAAGACATATGCAAATCTACGCCATTTTATAAAAGGGACAAAACACAGAAACAGACTCAACAGACTTTGAAAACAAGCTTATGGTTACCAAAGGGGAAAGGTTGGGAGAATGGGATAAATTAGGAGTTTGGGATTAACATTTACACACTACTATATATAAAATAGGTAATCAGCAAGGACCTACTGTATAGCACAGGGAACTCTACTCAATATTCTATATCAGGACTTCCCTGTTGGCTCAATGGTTAAGAATCCACCTGCCAATGCAGGGGACACGGGTTCGATCCCTGGTCTGGGAAGATCCCACATGCCGCGGAGCAACTAAGCCTGTGTTCCACAACTATTGAGCCCTTGTGCCGCAACTACTGAGCCTGCGTGCAGCAACTACTGAAGCCCACACACCTAGAGCCCATGCTCCGCAACAAGAGAAGCCACCACAATGAGAAGGCTGTGCATCACAACGAAGAGTAGCCCCCACTGTCCACAACTAGAGAAAGCCCGCACAGCAACGAAGGTCCGACGCAGCCAAAAAAAAAAAAAAAAAAATTCTGTATTAACCTATATGGGAAAATAATCTGTAAAAGAATGGATATATGTATATGTATAACTAAGTCACTTTGTTGTACACCTAAAACTAACACAACATTGTAAATCAACTACACTCTAATCTAAAATAAAAACTAAATTAAAAAAAGGACTAGAGCATTCTCAGATTTTGGTACCCATGGGGATCCTCCATGGATACTGAGGGATGACAGTAATTCCTTCCTTCTGGATACATTTTCTTCACTTGACTTCCAGGACATCCATAGGTAACTGGCTTTACACCTACCTCTCTGGTTGCTCCATCTCACTCTCCTTGCTAGCTCCTAATCTTTCTGAACTCTTCAGGTTGTTGAGGAATAGCCCAAGACCATACTTGAACATGTTCTTTCAAAATTCTTTCCCTTAGTGAATTAATCCAGTCTCATGACTTTAAATGTCATTTATACGCTGATAACTGATAGACTAGAATTTTTACTGTTGACCAAATAGCCATGTTGTCTCTCACAGTACCCAGTAGGGGGCCCATTGGATTGGCCATCACCAGTGGGTGATGTCTATCTCTTCTACGCAATGTTTAAGAGCTAATGTGAGACCCTGCCACATGGTGATGGTGATACATGGTGATGATGAAGGCCTCACATCCAAATAGTGAAATTCTGAGATGAAATCAACTTAGATGTCTGAGTCAAGTGCTTAGAACCGACCTGCTCTGGGAGAGTGTTTGGACACATAGCAGACCTTATATGAGCAAGAAGTAAAGCATTTTTGCTTTAAACATAAGGTCAAAAAACTTCATCAGTGAAATGACAGATGATAAGTATCCCGGCCTTCAGACCATGCCACCTCTGTTGCAACTACTCAGTTCTGCCATTTTAGTGAGAGAGCAGCTATAGACATGATATAAAAGAAAGAGAGTGTGGTTGTGTTCCAGCAAACCCTCATTTACTGAAATGGGTGGTGAGCTGGATTTGTCCTATGGACTATTGTTTGCTGACCTCTGCTCTAAGCCACTGAGAATGTGTTGTTTCTTTATTATCATAGCATATAGCCTAGTCTATGTGGATTAATACACCTGTCAAATGTATGTCTTCATTCCAGGCCTCCAGGCATGTATATGATTGACACAGACTCCTAATTGCTCCTTTTTTCAATTTTACCTTATTCTCAATCCTGAAGGTCAGTGTCATATTATCAAAAGATAAGTCAGATCATGTCACTCTTTTGCTCAGAATCATCAGGTACCTTTCTATCTATTTAGCGAAAGTCTAAAATTGTTACGTTAGCCTGCATATAGGGTAACCATTCATTCCAGTTTGCTAGGAAAGTACCCAGGTATAATCAAGTTTACCTCCTTTCACTTTCAAAAGTGTGCTAAGATGATATGTTATATATAACCACAAAACTTAGGAGGATTCAGCCCCTCACATCACCTCAGTGACCTCTTTTACTAATATATTCCCATCTTTCATATTGTTCCAGCCACATTTGCCTTCTTGCCATTACTTGAACACACAAAACACCATTCAATGTTAGTACTTCTTACATTTCCTATTCCCATTTCCTAAGATGCTCTTCCTCAAACACATGCTTGTATTCCTTCTTCACCTTTATCACATCTTTCCATAAGTGAGATATTCTCAGTGTGGTCTTCCTCAACTGCCTTGTTTTAAATTGTATACCATCCAGTGATCCACTTTCTTTCCACCTCCTTGATTAATTTATTTTCACCATACCATTTATGACCATCTATGATAAAATGTCCTTATTTCATTTATTGCGAATCTTCTCCCATTGAATGTACCCTCCATAAGCTCAGAGGTTCCCCCCAAATCTACAGCCATGCCCATATATTGTAGGTGCTCTATAAATATTTTTTGAATAGATAGAGTCTATAATGAAAAGTAATTGTTTAGGTCCTAAAAAGGAGATTGCTTCTCTTCAACTTCAGTTGCATTCAACTGACTTAGGGATGATCTGTGTCTAAGCCTTAGGGACTTAGGGAATAGAGACTTAGGGAAGGATTAAGAGACAGTACTTTATTTGGAAGATCTAAAGCTTCAGTAAGAATGAGGAAAAGATCAAACAAATGAGAATATTATGAGAAGTAATATAAGGTGATACGTTACAATGCTAGCCACTGCTTCAAAATGAACTGCTGAGAGACCCAGAAAGTTGCTTCACAGCTGATTTTGCTCAGGCACATAAATATCTCTTGAAAGGCTGAATGGGGGAACCCTACCTAGGATCAGTCTATTAGAGGTAGAAAGGAGAGCAAATTGATCGATTCTGCTCACTCCTATCTCACGTTTCCCATCAGCCAAAGTTAGCTGCCAGGGGATTTAACACTCCTGAAATTTCTGCTTGCATTATTTGGCTCTTCTGCAACTGCTTGGAAAGATAGATCCTAAACCCCATAGTGTGGTGTTTTATTTAACTTTGTTAGTGTTTCAAAGAGCCAAAGATGTGAGTCCCATTGGCCTCAGGCAGAGAAACTGTGTGGAGACATACAGGGTTGGGAGGTCAGGGGAACACCTGAGGAGGAGCAAGAGATGGGTATGAAGAAGTCAGGGAAGTCAGAGAAAATTGGAGAGAGCTCCTAGGGGGTGATTTTTATAACTGTTTTTTTTTTTTTCTTAATAAATTGGTCACATCCACATATCATGGCCACAATTACTATATGCACTTCTCTTTTGCAGGGAAATACACATATTGATTTTGTTTTCTTCCTTTTTATTGGCAATATAATGTTAATTTCTGGCCAAATTAGGTAGCTGCCTGGACTAAATGTTTAGTTTTGAATTAAAAAATTATTAAAGACATTCTAAAAGTATAGGAAAAAATGTTGTGTGCTTAGAATCTGACCTGTAGAGAAATCCCACAACCCTTGAAAACTAACTTGCACAAGCTGCTCTATCAAAGGTTAAATTGTGAATTGTGAGGGTGTGTTCAGGTAGATTGGGAACAACCAATTTCTATTGTCAGCTACTCACAGGATAGGTAGTCATCAACCTCAACTATCTGCCCTTGCAGAAGCGTTGAGGTTCTGTCCTCCTTACCATAGTGTTGGGATTGAAGCTGAGTGATGAGTAATACTGAATCCTTCAAAGGTAACTGTAACCTAGAACAATACAAGAACAGTGTTCTTCCTAACTTTTCTAGCAAGTGTGCTACCTAAGCCTCATTTGGAGGCATGTGCACTTCATTTCTCCCTATTAAGCAAAACAAAACCTGCTTTTGCATTCAAAATCGCAGCACAGAGCAACCATTACTAACTCAGTTCAGACAGAGCTCTGGACACAGAGACATCCAAGAAAAAATAACCAGATTGCTTGATGTCTAGATAGGCAAGTTCCCCTCAAGCACGTTATGCCCAAAGCAGTAGTTCTCCAAATTTCAATATCTATACCTATTCAGTAAACAAACATTTTCCCAACACCTTACTTCTGAATTAAAAGCATAATATTTTAGGTGAGAAGGGAGATAAATTAGGAGTTTGGGATTAACGTATACACAGTACTATATATAAAATTGGTAAACAACAAGGACCTACTGTGTAGCACAGGGATCTATACTCAATATCTTATAATAACCTATAATGAAAAAGAATCTGAAAAAGAACATATATATGTATAACTGAATCACTTTCCTGTGCACTTGAAACTAACACAGCATTGTAATTAACTATATCTCAATAAAAAAAGACACAATAATTTAGGGATATATGGAGGTTTGGTCTCCAGGTGTTTAAGTCATACCTCAGTAATGATTTCCCCATTGTTGACACAGGAAGACATCCTAAACTTAACTCTGTAAATCTATTTTATAAGCTCACTACCTAAACTAGACATTCAAGATCTTTGAGCACAAATGGAGAGCTTTACACAATTGAGGACTACTTTGAATAGCCTGTCAAGTGCAGTTATTAAGTATTCATAACTATCTCATAATTTCAAAGTTAGTTATTAAATTAGAGCATATAATTTAATTTTTATATTTTCTTGACAAAGCTATTTAGAAACAAAGCTTAGAACTTCTTCCTTCATCTGCAATGAACATAATGTCTTTCCATGTCTTATTAAGAAATGACGTAATGACCATGATTCCTTTGTTACTTCATTTATTTTATGGTTATTTAAGTTATACTATGGTAAAGAGAAATAAGTAATACAATTGGTAAGGAGAAATGGTTTGGAAACCTTGACCCACTTTAGGTCCAGATCAAAATGCATTTACCAAGACTTTCTTATTGAGGAGCCTTTAACAGAAATGAGATCTACAAACTAACAATAGTGGAGCAGAAATCAATTAAGAAACTGTTTCTAAAGGCTTACATAGTTCCTATCCCTTGATTTAATTTTTCTTTCCTGGTTTTGCTATTAGTTGGGATTTTTGCTGATGTTTTCCTAGGAACATTTCCACTAATGAAAAGTTCTTTCAATTCAACAGCTTTAGAGATACAGCAAGATTTCATCCATTAAAAGGAGCTATTTTCTTTTAATATGGAATAGTCTATTCCATTTGTCATAGGAATATGACAAAGTCAAAATAGAGAATAGAGAACAGTTTCCCAAAAATATAATAAGAAGAAAGCATGAGGCAGTGGGGCATGACCATTGGTGCAGCTTAGTTGTACGCAGTACCTTAGAAGGTCAGGTTCAAGTTACAGGGTAGCTAAAGAGAGCACATGTCAGCATTTACTAGCCACTTACATATTCTATTCTATGCGACCTTCCCAACAACTTGATCTCTATTATTTTCTGCAATATCACACAAAAAATCTAAGGTTCAAAAGGGTTTGGAAACTTGCCCCAAATCACACACATCGATAGTTCTCAAACTTCTGAGTGTAGTATAATCACTTGCAGAGGTATTAAAAATCCAAATGCTATAGTTCTATCCCCATTAGCTTCATATTAAGCATTTAGTCTGCAGTTTTTATAACCTCTCCACTGTTCACTGTGAGTGTGAGAAACACTACCTTAGACAACAAGCTGCAAATCCAGGATTCAAATATAAATCAAATTTATTTTCCTATGTCCACGAAAGACCAAAACCAGAGTTGGACAGGAAATAAAATTGATAGAGTTTATAATAATCAGTGTCCCTTCTCTACTGCTCATTTGAACATTAACTTTGGACATGAGGTTAATTAACCCTGGACATAAAAAAACATATTTCCCTTCAAATGAAAGAAGAGGTTTTCTCTGAGCACTTATTTTAGGCTTCTATTCTACACATACACTAACTCCACTAATTAATTTGGTTACCGCTTTTCTATACCTTTAAATTTAGATAGTTCCAAAATTTTGTCTGGTAGCAATATTGGAGATAAATAGAAAATGTGGCTAAGGCTTTGTCCAGAGAAGCAGGAACTGCCATGGATGTGATTGCTTGCTCCAAAGAGGCAGCAGGAGCTGAAGCTTTGAAGTTTTATGGTGTTACCTATTCTCCCACTGCACATTTGAATTTAGTAGCACATAGATTTAGAAGCATGACTCATCATCAATAGCAATTCGTGGATGCACTGTGGTCAAGTAAATTCTGATCTCAGAACATTTTCTTTTCTCAGTAATTATTTATTAAACTGTAATCATGTCTTCCCTTTTTTTCAAGTGAGAAAGGGAACATGAGTTTTTCAAAACATTAAAACACTTAACTTCCTGATCCTCAAATTGTTCAAGCTGAATTCGCAAATTCAAGGTTTGGTTTGGCAAGGATCCATCAATAAATAAATAAGAATAGATTCATATCACATTTCTATAGATTTTTTTGTATTATGCTAGAAAAGAAACATTCTAAATTATTTTTATTAAGAAGCAATAGCTTTTTTTAGTCTTCCTTTAAGCCAGAGACTCATGATTATGGAGTTCAGCTTAGTACTTCTTTCCTATTCCAACAAGTATTTACTGGACACACTATTAACACATTTTTCTTTTAGGTATTCTGAGACTTTCCAAGATGAACAAGAAGTTACACTAGTCCTCAGAAAGTTTTCAACTCACTGCTTCAGGTCAATTTATTGGAAAAGCATAGCCAATTAACTGAAAGATAAATGTAAACGCTATCTGGCAAAAACTTATAACATGGATCTAAGATAATAGATACATCCATTTTACCATCAGAGACCAGAGTTGAGGCCGGTCAGGATACTGGGTAAGGAAAGATCAGAGACAACGGAGGAACAGGGACAGACCAAGGGGCGAAACATCGAGACCAGGGACTAGAAGACAGGCAAAAAATCTGGGGTCAGAAAAAGGGGAGGGACAAAAGAATATGGTGAGCCAGGAGTTAGTATACAAATACAAAAAGTAGAGATGGATAATACCCATAAAGAAAAACAGATCTATTTTCATATAAAATGATAGAAGAGCTTACTTCTAAAATGTGAATACATGAAAAATTGATATTCAAAGAAGCTATACTGACAAATCTCCACAGAAAATAAAGCTGAAAATATCCTAATTATTTGAGAAATTGATAATTTAATGAAGCAATCATTTGCGGTTGTTAGTGGTAAATTGACCTGCTTTCACAATTTAGCACGACGGCTGGGTTCTAGTCCTGTCCTGTCAATAGCTGTCAAAAATGCACATCACAACTTCTCTGAGTTTCACTTTGTCGAAACCAGTCAAGGAAAGGTTAGAGGTAGATTGGAGTAGAGAAAATTCCAAGACTCTGTAATATGGTAACACATAGATCAATGGTAAGAGTCAAAAAAGAGGAGAAAGCAGAGAAAGTGATAAGGGCATTCTGAACAGGCCATAGAACAAGGAGGCAGAGGAAAAGTTTGTTATGTGATACCTCACAAAGGAAGCAAGTTTTAAACCAGTGCTATAATAGGACTCTTAAAGGTTTGGGGGGGAATGCAAAAAGACAGGCATGCCGAGACACAGATGAAATATATATATATATATATATATATTTATAGACAATGGCAGTGCGGAATCTGGCTTAAGAAGAGAGAAGTTACAAGGAGGTGGAAAAAGTTGGTCGAGATTCAAAGAGTGGGCATGAGATGTGTATCTTCTGATTGGGGGGACTATCTAAGTTTTCTTTTTAACCTGATCATCCCTGTAATTTAGGGCAGCCCCAGTGTCACATCTTCTACTCCAAATCTGTGGCCCCCAGAGCCAACCAATCAAGGCTGTTTCCCACCAGCCTTTCTAAATCCATCCCAGCACAGGCAGCAGTTACCAATACAAAACTATGGGCAGGAAAGTTGAACTGTATTTTCTATTCTTACTTTTGAGATATTAAGCTGGTAATGAAAGTGGAATGAAACCAGAGCTTTATCACTGGCTTGGGAACTGGGGAATGGAATGAAGTAAAAGATGAGACCCACCGAGAGGCTTTGCCCCTACAACTTGAGGCAGGTAAGGCAATGGGGGTGCCCACAAAACCTTGCGAGACTGATGTTCCCATAAGGGAAGGGAGAAAGACGATGGTGTAGGAAGGAGATGTGAGGGGCAATGTGATTAGGGCTTGTTGAATTTCGTTATAAGCAGATCATATTTAATGGGACTGGACATTATAATATGTGAAAGAGTCAAAGGGACCGGAAAAGGAGGAAAGCCCTTATAAATGGAAATAAAATCAAAGGTACAAATTAGGTTCTGTGTGTAGAGAAGTGAAGCCAGTAAACTCTGAGAACACTCTTCCTAATGAGGGAGAGAGGACTGTGAGTTTGCTTCACGAGGTGGAGCTGTTTATGGGATGCCCCATAGTCTCTTCCTATTCTCCCAAGGCTTGGCTGCCTTCTCTTCTTACCATCACAAAGAGGGTGGCCAGAGAAGCGGGAGTCCCTGTTTAAACAGTGAAAAATTGTGAAAACTCGGGAGGCACACAAGAGCCAGCAGGAGTTAGAATGTCAAGAAGAATGCACACATAGAGTATATATGGTATAACTCCATATATATATGGAGTTATGGTATAACTCCCAAGCCAAGTTATGGTATACCATATACCAAGTTATGGTATGCCATAACTTGGGAGTTATGGTATAACTCCCAAGCCTTCATTGAGGGATTAGCTTGTGGCATTTGTACTTGATATGTATAACACCTGCTCACTTGTGCTTCAGGAAAATCTTCCACACTGTGCCAGCATTGTGCGGGATGAAAGGGCATTTTTCTGATTGGTGGTGTTTTGGTTCTGGTTTTGTATTTAATCCTCACAGTGGGTAAGATGACCTTGGCTCTCTCCTGCCACCACTTCCACTGGAAACAAAGTATGTTCATTGACTCAGGTCCTTTCATCCTCAATTTACAGAAAGGAAAAAAGGGCTTTGCCATATCTAAGTGAGGGTTCATTATAAGAAAGTGTTCATATACTGAAGGTGCAGAAGCCACTTCCACCTATGAGACAGGAAGGAAGGGTGCAGGGCACAACCATTAAAAGAACGACATAGACATTGGGGGTATGACAAAAACTGGTTAGAACTGACTAGGCCCAAGATGGGGGAAGATTTGACTTCCAGTCGACAAGTTGAGCCTCATTATACACTCATTGTAATACATTAGCATATGCTAAATGACATAAACCAACACCATGACAGTCTCCAGGCCAACATTAAAAGGCCAAAAAGTGGGCAGTGGCCCATTTCCTGGAAATCCCTGCCCGTTCCCCCAAGGACCCTCACTTGGCCACTGGCCCCCAGAATTCACCTGAGACCTGGGACATGACAATTCTTGCTCCCCCATTCTCCTGCAACACCCTCAACTGAATCAATCCTTAAGGGCTCACTGAGGCCATCTCTGGACAATTTTGCCACATTAAAGCCCACAAAAAAGGTATATCTGCTGCTATCATTTCTAATTAATTTTAATCTCCATATTTCAGTTTGTTTTGTTGTCAAGCTATGGAATAAAACTGTAGAAGCAAATAGCAACTATAATTAATTCAGTAGCTAAGGTGGGTATTTGAGGATTCTCCAATGTCAGTGTACTAAACTTATTTTCATCATATGATTTTTGTTGGAAAGATGCAGTGAGGGAAAAAAGCACTCGTGCCCATAGATCTCTATGGTTGTACCTGATGCTTCAAACACGGGTGATCTGGCTTCAGTAAGTTTATAATGACAGATGTAAAGTGAGCTGCCCTGATACTGATCACCCCTAAGGAGGTAAACTAAAACTGGTCTCCTCAGCCCAGAAAATGAATAAATGGTTTTGAATGCTATTTGCCAAACAAAGCACAGTCACCATGGATGAACAGCAATTTCGAACACATATCAGTCAAACAGAGACATCCAGTTCTTCGTTGTCTGTAAATTAAGGTATTAAATTTGTAAGATACTGTTTTTAATTCACAGTTTTAATGTAATTGTGTCTATTCAATTGGAATTGTTGGACATTGTAATTTCTGAGTTCTAATCTGCTTTTTAAAAAGGCAGAGCAAGCATTGATTGTCCTCATTAAAGTTTGAACAGCAGCTATAAAAACAGCATGATGGAGCTGTACATCGGCTTAAGAAAAAAGAAAGGAAATGATAGAAGCTGGCGACAGAACAAGAAAAAAGCTTACATTTTCACACCTGTTCTAAGCACCCTCTTGAGTTATTTGCCGTGGGGTAAAAGGGCTTTGCAAAATGAACATGTGATAAGATGAGGAATGGAAAATCGCTGACTGCCAGAAGGATTTATCTTAAATATTCCAAAGGCAGCATTGGGGAGAGCAGAAGTTGCTAGGGGTCTGCAAGCAGAAGAGCTGTTAGGGTAAACATGTAGGAAAAGTTAAGAAAAAATGGAAAAAGGCAAGGAGGGAAAACAAGGGCTAACATCTGGAAAGAAACAGAGGACTGTGAATGTTTTAATTTGAATGTTTTTCTTCTTTATCTTTCTCTTGAAACATTTTTTTATTTTACTTTATTATGACCTGGTGATTTGATGCTCTCTTCACCTTAAAAAAAAAATCTCTGAATTAGCAACAGAAATAAAAACTGTTGTCATCTATTGTGTTACCATGCAATTAGACATATGATTAGTCAATAGTCCAGGATGGATGGAATATTACAGCTCATAATAACTTTGGGGTGTCATGGACTGTTAATGGCCTTTGGAAAGAAATGCTACTCAAGCCTTAAATTCCAGCTGAACTCTGCATGCTATTAGGACAGGAGAACTTAGACCAGATGAGTCCCTTTCAGAAGCACATGCCATGCTGTGTGGATCCGGCTGTGGAAGCAATTTGCCAATCTGATCTTCAGAAACACATAGTCAGTGTTCAGCCAATAATGAATGTCAAAATAATACTTAGCTTCCCTTTGGGTGATTCAAAGGGCTCTTGCCAGAAAATAGGCATTATAACCTTTCTGGAATGTTTTTCATTAAGTGTCCTTCAAACTGAGAGAAGTATTTTCAGAAGATTGTTTGCTTGTGTTGAAATATCAGGGGGCAATGAGCAGTGTGAAAAGTACTAAGTGGGACAAAACCATTATGAGTGATATACTGCATGAAAGAAAATTAAAGTCCAGTCTTGGCACTGGGATTGGCATAGGAATCTGTGCAAAGTTTCTGCATATCTATTACTCTGTTAGACCAGATAACTGCTATGGCACTTCTGAGCCCCCGGGTACAAAATGAATATATACATAAAATGAGTTATGTATGTTTCCCCTTTGTCCTTCTGTTCAAACTTCTAGCCCTAACTTGAGACCGAGAAGAAAAAAAAAAAAAAATCTTGAAAGTCCAGGATCAGAGGAAGAACAGGAAGTGGATAAGTCTTGTATGAACATATGGGATAAGTACTAAGAGAAAGATCACATAATGAAAGGGAGTTGCTGGCAAATGCAGTTCCCATCTCAGTTTTGCCTGCATATTCTACTTCCCTTCTACAAAAATAAAAATGCTGGTAGAGGGACAGTTGTAACAAAAATATTTTGTCAAGGAAAGTAGATGCTGTTCTTGAGATGAAACACCACTTTGTATCTGGGAAAACAAGAGTGAGTATTGAATGACAGGCCAATGTTTCATGAAATAAGCATGGTGGAGACCCGTTAGGGGAGAAATGAAATCTGGGCCACTGAGGAAGAAAACAAAGACTAGCCTCTGATAGCTGGAGTAGGACAGAACTGAGGCAATGAGGTAATAATGATTTAGCAAAATCTTGAAAAACTGTTTTTCCCCAACTCCCCATGCAAGGGTGATTTAAAACAAGCCGTTAGTGATGATAAAAGTAGGCTTTCCAGAGGAGAATACATTTCCCTGAACCCTCTGGATTCTTTGTTCCAAGAAAAAGTTTAAAGAGTGTTTTCCTCTAGATTCCAGTAGTCCTCTTTCTCTTTTATTACTGGACTCTTGTTGTTTTATACTGAATTTAATGGGTTTTAGTTTTATTGTAACTATGTTTTTTTCTTTTTTTTATTGTAAATGACCTGAAATTCTTTCTGGGAAACAGCAGGGTATAAATTAATTTACAATAAAATTTTAAAATACTGTCCAATCTTGGTACTCCCTAGGTTTTTCAAACTAGAGAAAATAGAGATTAAAAGAGATATGTATTTATATATATTATATATATAATTATATATAATTTATATAATAATATATATTTTATATTATATCTATATTTAGTATAAATATATACTATAATTTTGCATTATATATATATATATATATATATATATATATATATTACATA